>NW_004443962.1:22238735-22261529 GCF_000243295.1 Trichechus manatus latirostris | reverse complement strand
TTTTTAACACTTTAAAGAGGTCTTTTGCAGTACATTTGCCCAATGCAATGTGTCATTTGATTTCTTGACTGTTGCTTCCATGGGTGTTGATTGTGGGCCCATGTAAAATGATATCTTTGACAATGTCAATCTTTTCTCCATTTATCATAAGGTTGCTTATTGGTCCAGTCATGTGGATTTTTGTTTCCTTTATGTTGAGGTGTAATATATACTGAAGGCTGTAGTCTTTGATCTTCATCAGTAAGTGCTTCAAGTCCTCTTCACTTTTAGCAAGCAAGATTGTATCATCTGCATATCCACCAATTCTGATGCCGTATTCTTATTCATATAGTCCAGCTTCTCAGATTACTTGCTCAGCATACAGACTGAACAAATATGGTGAAAGAATACAACCGTGACACACACCTTTCCATATTTTAAACCTGTATTCCCTTGTTCTGTTCGAACATCTGCCTCTTGATCTATGTACAGGTTCCTCATGAGCACAATTAAGTGTTCTGGAATTCCCATTCTTCACAATGTTATCCATAATGATCCGCAAAGTTGAATGCCTTTGCATAGTCAATAAAACACAGGTAAACATCTTTTTGATATTCTCTGCTTTCAGCAGAGATTGATCTGACATCAGCAATGATATCCCTCATTCCACATCCTCGTCTGAATCTGGCTTAGATTTCTGAGAGTTCCCTGTCAATATACTGCTGCAACCACTTTTAAATGATCTTCAGCAAAGAGTGCTGTGGCATTTTAAATTTCCCATCTACCATCTCTACTCCTCTGATCCGCATCAGTCATGAGGATGGCAGCCCACACATTTGGTGTAGATTGCTAGTTCCAGAGGGATCTTGCCAAAAGCATTTAAAAGCATAGACACTGGCTGCAGCAGCCTGGGGAAAGGGATAATACTTGTGACAAGCAAAAGACAGACTAAGATGTCTGAGAAGACAGGGCTTAGCAAAGAGGATACATGTGAGAATAAGGGTTTTTAAAATCTCCTGCATATACTGGGAAGTCAAGAAATCTATGCACGTTATCAGGACAGGACACATGCTCAAAAAGTCATGAGAAGATCCTATGTTTTCACATCTCATGGGCTTTCAGACTCCACATAAGTACGAAGTGAAGAGTAAGGCACAGTTGTAAATGGACTGGATAAGCATGGAAAGGAATACACTAACACAGCCAATCTGCAAAGACTAGGAGAGTTCTCCTTCTTCTTCTTCTCCTCCTCTTCCTCTTCCTTCATCTTCTTTTTTGTTGGCTCCAAGCACTTAAAGTAACTCTGTCAAAACACCAGCTGACCAGTAAGCTAAAGGGGTACAGACTTCAGTGACCACACATAGCAGAGAATACAGCCTTTACAAAAATAGTTTAGAAAAGCCACAACCCATGTCAGGCAGCAATAACAAACCCTGGGGAGGGAGGAGAATCTAATTTCTAGAGTTGCCACATTGCAAAGTTTAAAATGTCCTGTTTTCAAAAAAATTATGAGGCACACAAAGGAACAATAAAGTATGGCTCATCCACAGTCAAAAAAAAAAAAAAAAAAATAATAGAAACTGTACGTGAGGAAGCTCAAGAATTGCACTTACTAGTCAAAGACTTTAAATTAACTGTCTTAAATATGCTCAAAGACCTAAAGAAAACATGGAAAACAAACTAAAGAAATGATGGAACAATGTCTCAATGAAGGGAGAATATCAATAAAGAGATAGAAATTATAAAACTTAACCATATAAAAATTCTGGAGTTCAAAGTACAATAACTGAAATTAAAACTTCACTAAAGGAGATCAGTAGTAGATTTGGGTAAGCAAAAGAAAGAATCAGCAAATTTGAAGCTAGGTAAATTAAGATTATGGAGTCTGAGGAGCAGAAAAAGAAAAAAAAAAAGTGCACTAACATATGCATAATGGGGGTCCCAGAGGGAGAGTAGGAACAGAAAGAGGAAGAAGGAATATTCAAAGAAAAAAATGCCAAAAACTTCCCAAATCTGATGAAAGACCTGAATTTACACATCCAAGAATCCAACAAACTCCAAGTAGGATGAATTCAAACAGATCTACCCTGAGACATGTTATTGTCAAATTGTCAAAAGACAAAGAGGACTTCCGGCAAGATGAGGGTGTAAGCAGCTGAATGCTTCCATCCTCCCACAACAAAACCAGAAAATAAATAAAATAATGTGTAACTAATGTACTCAGGACTCTGGAAGCCAGTCAAAGAGTTATAGTCTCTAAGTGAAAGATGAACCAATAACAATGTGACATAGTAGGAAAGCTTGTCTCTATCATATACGCTCTTCCCCCTCCCTGCCTCTGTGTCAGTGGGGGTTCCAACAGACCCAGTGCTGCTGTCTGTGAACTATGAACTGTCATTCCTCTTTGGTCCAGGAGTGTGGGGAATAGGTTTAGCTTTTGTTGACAGACTGTTGTGTGTGACTCTTCATGTCTTTCTGGAGGTTGCCAGAAAAACTGAGAGACAACTCTCTGATGTGGTCAGCTTCTGCACTCCTGTGGGACTGGAGAGAGGCAGCATGTAGCACCTGCAAGCATGCTGAAAAAACTGGAAACAACTAACATAATGCAAACAAAGAATAAACTACTAAGGGGTGAAGAAGTAGAGTCTAAAGTATGAGAATTTCCTGCAAAAGTTAGAACTTTATAACCAAAGTCCAGTCATACAAAATGGTAGATTAGGAAGTTGTAAATTTCTAACTCTCCACAAAATCATTTACTGCCTAGGAATTAACTACTTTGGGACTCTGAAAGCAGGTCAGACATTTAAATCAACCAGGAAAGTGCTTAGTGAGGGAACAAGCTGCTGATCTTTCCTAGATGAACCACTATACATAAATCAACTACCACCCCTTATTCCTCAGCTCTGCCACAGAGGTGGGGATGACCATCCATACTCCCAGAGCTTCTGGCAGGTGCAGGGCAGGTAGTGGGGATCTTCTCCCCCAAGGTTTTCAGGTTACAAAGGTTCACAGGGCCAAATCGCCCTCTACTGAAATCAGTTAGGACACTGACTGACTGCAGAGAGAACAGAACTGGAACACACACTTTACAAAAGTATTTTGGAAAAAGCGCTAGAAAACTGTTGACTATAGCCTACATCAAGTAAGAGCAATTCCTAAGGAAAATAAAAATCAGATATTTTCTGTATTCTTCTGTTTGTTTTTCTCCCTGAAGTCCAAAAAAATCTCCTTCAAAACACTAAGAGGACATGGGCTTTGGATCAGATTCCTTGAAATCCACACTTTTTGGAGGACAGTATTTTCAACAAGTTAGAAGAGGTTGCTGAACAAATGGACTATTACAGTCTTCAGTTATTAGGGGGAAATAAAACAAAACAAAACAAAACAAAACAAACACACAATTGCAAATCCTGGGAAAGGAGACAAATATGAGATCCAGAGTTACAGTTGTATAATATTCAAAGGTTCAAGTTTCAACAAAAAATTGCCAGGCATACAAAGAAATAGGAAAGGATGGCACAATTGAGAGAACAATACAGAGAGACAGAAATCAGCCCTATAGAAGCCCAGATAATGGACAAAAGCGAGGACTTTAAAACAATAATATTAATATGCTCACATAACAATGAAATAAACACATAACATTGAAATAAAAGGAAATTAGGAAACAAAATGAGAATTTTAATAAAAAGAAACTATATAAAAAACAGAAATATTGGAGCTGAAGAATACGATAACTGAAATGAAATACATATAAGATGGATTCAACAGTAGATTTGACGTGACAGAAGAAAGAACATATATATGAACATATAGAAAGTATAGGAATAGAGCTTTTGTACATTACTGAAGTTAAATTGGCAACAAGTTAAACTAGGTTGTTGTAAATTTAAGATGTTAAATGTATTTTTCATGGTAATGACAAAGTAACTAAAAAAATACACAGAAGGTAAGAAGAACATGAAAACGGTTCAATACAAAAAACATCAACTAAACACAAATGATGACAATATTAGAGTAAATGAGGGCCAAAGAAGGTATAAGACACTTATAAAACAATTACCAAATTGACAAAAGTTAAGTGTTTCCTTACTGGTAATTACCTTAAATATAAATGGATTATATGCTACAAGCAAAAGGCAGAGAGTGGCAGAATAGATTAAAAAACCATGATCCATCTATATGTTGTCTACAAGAGACACACATTAGTCCCAAAGACACAAAAGAGCTGAAAGTGAAAGGATAGAAAAAATAACCCTGGCAAACAGTAACAAAAAGAGAGCTGGTGTGACTATATTGATATCAGACAAAATAGATTTTAAGTCTAAATCTGTTATAAGAGATAAAGGACATTATATAATGAAAAAAGGTCAATTCATCAAGACAATATAATTATTGTAAATATTTATGCACCTAACATCTGCGTCCCAAAATATATGAAGTAACACTGACAAAACTGAAGAGCGTAATTGACAGCTCTACAATAATAATTGGAAACTTCAGTACACCCCTTTGAATATTGGACAGAACATCTAGAAAGGAAATTAGTGAGGAAATAGAGAACTTTGAACAGCACTATAAGTCAACTGGACCTAACAAACATATGTAGAACACTCCACACAACAACAAAACAATACACACTCTTCTCCAATGCACGTGGATCCTTTTCTTCAGGATAGATCATATTCTAGGTCACAAAACAAGTCTTACTAAATTTAAAAAGATTGAAATCATACAAAGTGTCTTCTCCAACCACAAAGGAATGAAACTAGAAATTAATAACAGAAGAAAAACTGTAAAAAAAAAAAACCCACAAAGATATGGAGATTAAATAATACACTATTAAAGAACCAATGGGTCAAGGAAAAAATCAAGAGAGAAATCTGAAAATACTTAGAGTCAAATGAAAATGAAAGCGCAGCATACCAAAACCTATGGAATGCAGCGAAGGCAGCGTTTGGGGGAAATTTATAGCAATAAATGCCTACAGCAAAGAAGAAGAAAGTTCTCAAATCAATAGCATAATTCTACAACTTAAATAACTAGAATAACAAACTAAGCCTAAAGGCACCAGGAGACAGGAATAACAAAGATTAGAGCAGAAAATAAATGAAATAGAGAATAATCAACCAAACCAGAAGCTGGTTCCTCAAAAAGAACAATAAAACTGACAAACCTGCAGCTAGACTGACAAAGAAAAAAGAAAGATGCAAATAACTACAAAAAGAAATGAAAGTGGAGACATTACAACCAACATGACAGAGATAAAAGGATCATAACAGAACACTATGAACAACTGTTCACCAACAAACTAGTTAACTTAGTGAAATAGCACTTCCTAGAAACACATATTCTACCTAAATTGACTCAAGAATAAATAGACTATCTCAGCAGACCAATAACGTGAAGATTTTGAATCAGTAATCAAAAACCTCCTAACAGCAACAAAAAAAGCCCTGGGCCAGAAGGCTTGACTGGGGAATTCTATCAAACATTTAAAGAAGAATTGACACCAATTCTGCTCAAACTCTTCCAAAAAATAGAGGATCAGAGGACAATACCTAACTAATTCCATGAAGCCAGTGTTATTCTGATACCAAGGCTAGACAAAGATACCATAAGAAAACTACAGACCAATATCCCTTATGAATATAGATGCAGAAATCCTCAACAAAACACTAGTGAATCAAATAGTAAAAGAATTATACACCATGACCAAATGGGATTTATTCCAGGAATGCAAGGGTGGTTCAATATTAGAAAATCAATGTAATACACTACGTTAATAGAACAAAGGAAAAAAATCACATGATCATTTCAATCAATGCAGAAAAGGCATTTGATAAAATCTAACACCCTTTCATAATATAAACACTCAACAAGCTAGCAATAGAAGGAAAATTCCTCAATATGATTAAGGCCATTTATGAAAAAACACACAGCTAACATGATGCTCAATGGAGAGAGATTGAGAGGTTTCCCCTTAAGATCAGCAATAAGACAAAAATGCCCACTATCACTACTGCTAGTCACTCTTGTACTAGAATTCCTAGCCAGAGTAACTGAGCAAGACAAAGAAATAAAAGGTATCAAAATTGGGAAGGAAGAAGTGAAACTATCCATCTTTGCAGATGACATGATCCTATATATAGAAAATCCCAAAGAACCCACAGAAAACAAAAACAAAGACTATTAAAGTTAACAAATGAGTTCCGCAAAGTTCTAGGATACAAAATGAATATGCAAAAATCAGTTGTATTTCTATACACTAGCAATGAATGATGTTAAAAAGAAAATAAAAAATAAAATCCATTTTTAATAGCATCAAAAAGAAGAAAATATCTAGCAGTAAATTTAACCAGGGAGGTGAAAGACTTGTATATTGAAAACTACAAAGACTTGCTGAAAAAAATTAAAGAAGACCTAAATAAATAAAAAGATATCCTGTGTTCATGGATTGGAAGTCTGGTATTTTTCAGATGACAGTATTATCCTAAGTGATCTACAGATTCAATGCAATTCCTATCAAAATCACAATGACTTTTTCTTTCTTTTTTTTTTTGACAGAAATGGACAAATTAAACCTAAAATTCATATGAAATCACAAGGGACACTGAACAGCTAAAATAACCTTGAAAAAGAAAAATAAATTTGGAAAACTCAAACTTCTTAATTCCAAAACTTTCTTTAACGCTATCAAAGGAGTCAAAATAGTGTGGTAGTGGCATAAGGATAGACATATTATTGATTAATGGGATAGAACTGAGAGTCCAGAAGTAAACACATATTTTTATAGTCAACTGATTTTAGAAAAAGGTGCCAAGATCATTGAATGTGAAAAGAATAGTCTCTTCAACATGCGGTGCTAGGGCCACTGAATATCCACGTGCAAAAGAGTGAAGTTGGATCCTTACCTCACACCATATATAAAATTAATTAAAAATGGATTAAAGAACTGGGTGTAAGAACTAAAAGTATAAAACTAAACTGTTAGAAGAAAATATAAGGATTATTCTTCATGAGCTTGATTTGGCAATAGATTTTTAGAAATTACACTAAACGTACAAACAAAAGAAAAAAATAGACAAATTAGACTTCATCAAAATTCAAACCTTATGTGCATCAAAGGACACTATCAAGAAAGTGAAAAGACTACCCACATAATGGGAGAAATTATTTGCAAATCATATATCTGATAAGGATCTAGTTACTAGGTTATATAAAGAACTCTTACAACTCAACAACAAAATGACACATAATCTGATTAAAAATGGGCAAAGAGCTTCAATAGACTTTTCTCCAAAGAATATATACAAATGGCCAATAAACAGATGAAATGATGCTTAACATCACTTGACATTGTGGTTGCTGTTCTGTTCCATCGAATCAATTCTGACTCACAGTGACACCACAGGACAGAGTCAAACTTACCCATAGGGTTTCCTAGACTGTAATATTTATGGGAGCAGATCACCAGGTTTTTTCTCCAGTGGAGCAGCTGGGTGATTTGAACTCCCAACTTTTTGGTTCGCAATCAAGCTCTTAACCATTGCACCACCAGGGCTCCTTCTTTCGTCATTAGGAAAATGC
The DNA here is from genome assembly GCF_000243295.1 of Trichechus manatus latirostris. Lineage (NCBI taxonomy): Eukaryota > Metazoa > Chordata > Mammalia > Sirenia > Trichechidae > Trichechus > Trichechus manatus. The sequence goes on along the minus strand of NW_004443962.1, from coordinate 22,253,960 downwards.
AAATTAAAACCACAATGAGATACAATTTCTCCCCCACTGGGATGGCTACAATAAAAAAAGTCTGATATTAACTAGTATTGGGAAAGATGTGGAGAAATTGCAACCCTCATATGTTGATGGTGGGAGTATTAAATGGTACAACTGCTGTGCAAAACAGTATGGCAGTTCCTCAAAAAGTAAACAGAATTATCATATGATCCGGCAATTCCACTTCTAGATATATACCCAAAAGAATGGAAAGCAGGTATTCAAATAGATACTTTTAAATGAATGTTCACAAGAGTGGAAAGGTGCAAACAACCCAAATGACCATTAATAGATGCCTGGATAAACAAATTGTGGTACATCCATACAAAGGGATATTATTCAGTCACCAAAACAAATGAAATAGATGAAACATATGATACATGCTACAATGTGAAAACCAAAAACCCATTGTCATAGAGTCAATTCCAACTCATAGAGACTCTACAGGACAGAGTAGAACTGCCCATAGGGTGTCCAAGGAGCGGCTATTGGATTCGAATCACTAGCCTTTTGGTTAACAGCAAAACTCTTAACTGCGCCACCAGGGATCCACTACAATGTGAAGGAACCCTGAAAATATTATGCTAAGTGAAAGAAGCCAGACACCAAAGGCTACATATTGTATGATTCCATTATATTAAACACCCAGACAAGGCAAGCCCACAGAGTCAGAAAGCACTAGTAGTTGCCAGGGGCTGGAGGAAAGGGAGAATGGGAGCGGGTGCTTAAAGGGCACGGAGCTTCCTTTTGGGGTGATGACAGTCTGGAACTAGATAGAAGTAATGGGTGCACAGCATCATGAATGTACTAAATGCTACTGAATTTTAAACTTTTCAATGATTAATAATTAATTGTATGTTATTCAAATTTTACCTCAGTAAAAAATAATGTTATTATACCTATTTTATTTATTTAAGCAATTTTTTGCATGGTGGGAGAATTTCATCACAGACCTCTCCAAAAAGATTTTGCAAAGTTTCCACAATATAAATTTAAAAAGAAATAAACAGAGAATTTCATATGAATAAGGTAGCATTTCTAGCAAGACTCAAAAGTACTTACCTTGATGGGACCCCCTTTTCCCTTCTAGTATTGTATACCCAATTGAGCAGTAGTTTTCTCATAACGGAAAGTGATTTTTTACTTTCAGAGTAATTCTTTATTGTCTCAGGACTCATATATCTAAAAAAGAAAGAAATTTTAAACATGATTTATAATGTGTTTAAATGAGTATTGCCAGAAGGCTGGAAGACGATTTTGTCCAGTGATGAATGAGAATAAAACACTTCCCTGGCCACAGGTCCAAGACGTGAAGTTTTAGAGGTATAACCATGAAGTTGTAGGGCTAACTCATTAAACAGAGTATTAAAAAATCAGGCAATTCCCACCTGTCAGTTTGTTGTACTGTGGTGGCTTGCATGTTGCTATGATGCTAGAAGTTGTGTCACTGGTATTTCAAACATTTGCAGGGTTACTCATGGTGGACAGGTTTCAGCAAAGCTTCCAGACTAAAACAGAGTAGGAGGAAAGGCCTGCTAATCTACTTCTTAAAACTAGCCAATGAAAACCCTTATGGATCACAACAGAATATTGTCCTACTGGATTCAAACATACCAAAGTTCATGAACATGGCACAAGAACGGGCAATGTTTGTTCTGTTATACATAAGGTATACATGAGTTGGAGCTGACTGGAAGGCAATTAACAACAACAACAATGTATGTATGTATATATTCGTTCAAATCATTCATTAACGTAGAAGGTGAGTTTGTAAACAAAGTTGATTTTCATCATTTTGCCCTCATGTCAGAAGTAGTCAAGTTGGAAAGTGGAGTCAACTCCTTTAGGGCAGATCTCATGTATTGTTCTGTTTTCCAGAGAAAATGTTGTTAGGTGACCTGGAGTTGGTTCCGACTCCTAGTAACTCTATGTAGAACAGAATGAAACGCTGCCTGGTCCTGTGCCATCCTCACAATCTTTGCTATGCTTGAGCCTATTGTTGTAGCCACTATGTCAATCCTTCTCATCAAGGGTTTTCCCCTTTTGTCGCTGGCCGTCTTCTTTACCAAGCATGATGTCCTTCTCCAGGGACTGATCCCTCTTGATAACATGTTCAAAGCACATGAGACAAGTATTGCCAACCTCACTTCTGAGGAGCATTCTGGCTGTACTTCTTCCAAAACAGATTTGTTCATTCTTCTAGCTGTCCATGGTATATTCAGTATTCTTCACCAACACCATAATTCAAAGGCATCAATTCATCTTCAGTCTTCCTTATCCATCGTCTAGCTTTCCCATGCATATGAGGCGATAGAAAATACCATAACTTGGGTCAGGTGAAACTTAGTCTTCAAAGTGACATGTTTGCTTTTCAGCACTTTAAAGAGGTCTTTTGCAGCAGATTTGCCCAATGCAATAAGTCATTTGATTTCTTGACCGCTGCTTTCACGGGTGTTGATTGTGGATCCAAGTAAAATGAAGTTCGTGACAACTTCAATCTTTTTTCCGCTTATCATGATATTGCTTATTGGTCCAGTTGTGAGGATTTTTGTTTTCTGTGTTGAGGTGTAATCCGTACTGAAGGCTATAGTCTTTGATCTTCATCAGTAACTGCTTCAAGTTCTCTTCACTTTTACCAAGAAAGTTACGTCATCTGCATATCACAGATTGTTAACGAGTCTTCCTCAAATCTTGATGCCCCATTCTTTTCATATAGTCCAGTTTCTTGTATTATTTGCTCAGCATAGACACTAAGTAGGGTGAAAGGATACAACTTTGACACAATCTTTCCTAATTTTAAAGCCTGCAGTATCCCTTTGTTCTGTTCGAATGACTGCCTCTTGGTCTATATACAGGTTCTTCATGAGCACAATTAAGTGTTCTGGAATTCCCATTCTTCACAAGGTTATTTACAATTTGTTATGTTCCACACAGCCAAATGCCTTTGCATGGTCAACAAAACAGAGGTAAACATCTTTCTGGTATTCTCTGCTTTCAGTCAAGATCCATCTGATATCAACAATGATATCCCTTGTTCCCTGTCCTCTTGTGAATCGAGCTTGAATTTCTGGCAGTTCCCTGTTGATGTACTGCTGCAACTGCTTTTCAGTGATGTTCAGCAAAATTTTACTTGAGTGTGATGTTAATGATATTGTTTGCTAATTTCTACATTCTGTTGGCTCACCTTTCTTTGGAATGGGCACAAATACGAATCTCTTCCAGCTGGTTGGCCAGGCAGGTCTCCTCCAAATTTCTTGGCATAGATGAGTGAGCACCTCCAGCACTGTATCCGTTTGTAATTAGTCCTTAATTTTCATAGGTTTTTCTTTCAAGGTGGCTGTCCAGGAAAATAGTGTCTATCCTCTTCACATTTATTTTATCTTTCTATTGTTCATTATCCCTCTTGACCCTGTCTAAATCCTTCACCCTTTTTCTCATTAGACTTGTTTTTCTTGCCTCAGGACACCCCAACACATGGGGCTACTGATAGGAATGATCAGCAAAATCATTGCAGAAAAACCAACTCCAAGGCAGCCTAGGAAAGAAGCAGGTACTGAATACAAGTGTAATTAGCAGAAAGTGCTTAGGGGGTTGCAGCATTATATTACTAATCTTGATATTCCCCATGATGCCTGGCATATTTCTTTGCACACATTGATATTCAATATGTATTCCTTACACAATGACTAAAAATACAATATGTTCCCAAATTTGCTTACATCTTTCACTATGAGTCCTCTCAGCCCAGCAATGTTTACCTCTGTTTGTGTCCATTTACTCTGGGTCCTCATAGCCATATATTGCTTCTGCGTTTGGAGGATTTAAAGAGAAAAAATCATGGCGTGGGCTCAGTTTCTCTATACTGTGTTTTATATTCACCTCTCCAGGGCAATGCAGTGATAGTGCTTTCCATTTAAAGCCTTCCACCATACACTGTGCATGTGTCTTATTGAAAGTTCTTGTCATACTGCTTTAAATTGATCACATTCCCCCCGTCTTTTCCACTCACTCCCCCAACTCCATTCAGGTCCTCTAAGCATCTGAAAGGCCTGGAGCAAGAGGACAAATGCAGGCCCTTTTACCATAGACGGAAATATAAATAGAGAAAACAAAATTTTAAATGAGATATACTTTATCTTCCTACCTTGACAAATATAATGTCATAATGATTTGTATGGCTAGATTTGAAATTAAAACTCTTAGATGCCTTGAAATTCTTCAGTTGATCTGCAGTGAGAACATGTCCACATTTCTGGCCACTTCTCTTCCCACACTAGATTTTTTCCCTCATTGTACCACAAGCAGCCTTCCACACATATGAATGGATACCAGGTTGCCACGGTCACAACCTGGCACATATAACCACCTCTTGGCTTTCCCGCAGGTTTAGGAATGTGCATGTTAAAGACCCTGTTTGCTCGTAGGATGATGGGCCAGGGGAAGAGGCCCAAGCAGACCCTGGACATGAACTTAGTACAAGTTGAGCAGGGAATTCTGGCATCCCTAGCACGAGGACTGTGGTCTAGAACTGGAAGGTAGGTCTGGGCTTTGGGTGGGCATTTCCTCCCTTTGCCCAGTCATATATCCTTCACTTCTCCACAGGGATTGATCCGAGGACACTCCTTATTACACTGATTTTGAGGGACTCACTGCTTACCTGGGAGACTTAGAGCTAAAGAAATCATTATGTGTATGCTGAGTATTAAGAGAAAACTGTACAAAGTGCCACCTGTTCATTAGAAAGATGTGCCTAGAGAGCCTAAGAGAACTTTTGCCCCTAGTGAGCACTGGGATAGTCCAAAAGGAAGAGTAGTTTACAGAGCTTTACTTTCGGGGGCAAATGTGTAAGGAAAAAGCATTCTAGTTGGAAGGAGAACCTTGTTTAAATGCACAGAGTTGTGAATAAGTAGAGCAACTTTGGGAAATGAAAAGTAGATGATTTGACTGTGGGGTACAGAGCAGGCAGTGACTTGGACACACTATACTGAATGATCCCAAGTTACCAGACAAAAGCAAGAAAACTCGCTTGCATCATTTCCTAAATGCAGTGACATAAAATGGAAGCCATCTCTTGACAATATACTTACTCTCCCTTCTTCTCACCAAAGCTTCCTGCTGCACCTACCAACAACTGGACAGCACTCTGGGTCAGAGTCTCATTCTTGTATTGCCTCTGATAGCTCGCCTTAAAAGAAATGTTGAGTCAAATCATGTATGGCATAACAACGACAACTTACTACTCTCTTAATGGTAAAGTAATATGATAAAGAAGTCAAAAACCCCAAATAATCTTGTATCTTTATTTAAAAAAAAAATCTTCCTATGGAGTCCAGTCTATAAGCTCTGCGCCAATCAGGACGTCCCAAAATGGTTCTGCAAGAAATAAGTGTCCGCTAGGTGTTAATTGAGTTTCCAAAAAACAGACGGAGTTACGTGGTTAAAAAAGTCTGGTAGCTGTGAAAGCTGTATCCCTATCTTAAAAATCTATAATGCATATTAGAATGTTAAAACCTCTGAGAAATTCTAAGGTAAAGGATCCTGGTTTTTTGTTTTTGTTTTTTTTTATTTACTTCTTTATTTAATTCCATTTACCCAAATGTTTTGACAACAGAACTCTGCTTTCTCTAGTCTATTATAAGCACTAAAAGGACTTTTACTAATCTGCAGAACTCAGTCATTTCTTCATTCAATAAACATATTTTGAGAGCCCACTTTTCTTCAACTACTATGCTTGAAGCTGGAGACACCACTGTCAAGAAAACTGACCCTGCCCCTGGCCTCATTGTGTTGAACACTGTTGAGAATCACTGTATAGAAGACTGCTTTCCTAAACCCGAGTGTGTGATGTAACCAAAGATTCATGGGTTCCATAGAAGGCATTGTCTCTACACAGTCATTTATGGATTAAAACACTGTTTTGTCCTTTAGGGACATTAGAAAAGGATAACAACTAAATCTGAAGCTGAGGGATCAAAAGTCCATTTGTCCATAATAATAAGAATTTAATAGAGTAAAATTCTTCCCCTTAAATTTTATTAAAATACTAATAACAAGATCAAAATATTTTCAGTATCCTCCGACATAAAAATTGTAGTGAGGGGGAAAATGAGGAAGCTGAAAATAATACAAGACTCATGGAAGTTTAGCAACACAAATGACAAAGCAGTTTGATACTAGAAAAAAGTTTAATTCTTACATGATCATTCCCTCAAAAACAAGAAGAATTTAGAGAATAGTTTATTCCTAAAAAAACTGCAATTTATTGAGCTCTCCTCTATACTACCAGTGAAACTGAGAATGGTACAAAGTGTTACCTGTGCATTCTATATAAATATAATTATATAAATTAATCCTTGCAACAACTTTAAGGTATCCTGATCTGTATTTTATAGATGATAAAGCTGAGGCTCAGAGTTAAGTAGTTTTCCCAAGGTTGCATTACAAACCCAGATCTCTCTGAATTTAAAGCCTGTTTCCCTCATTATGGTATGCTGTGTCTCCTGCACCACTGTTACACTGGGCTTCTCTTCTAATATACAACAGTTGAGAATGTATTGCCTCAGCTAATCAAAAACTGGCTGAAATTCAAATAAAAGATCTCAAATCTTTGAAAACTGTCATAGTTCAATTAATATAACTGTTTGGAGCAGTGAACGTTAGAATTGAGATTGCAGAAACCAAATCAACCCCCGAGATAAAAATATGTCTAGAACGAAAATGGACTAAAAAGATATGAAGTGAGATGGGGCTCTGGAGAACAGAGCAGAGAGATTTAACCTACTTAAGAAAATATAAGTTCCTGGTTGTTGTTGTTGTTAGATGCCATAGAGTTGGTTCTGACTCATAGCTACCCTATGCACAACAGAACGAAACACTGCTCGGTCCTGTGCCATCCTCACAATCATTGTTGTGCTTGAGACCATTTTTGCAGCCACTGTGTCAATCCATCTCATTGAGGGTCTTCCTCTTTTTCGCTGTAGTAGTGTGGGGGCTTGAGTGTTGCTATAATGCTGGAAGCTATGCCACCAGTATTCAAATACCAGCAGGGTCACCCATGGCAGACAGGTTTCAGCTGAGCTTCCAGACTAAGACAGACTAGAAGAAGAACCTGGCGATCTACTTCTGAAAAGAATTAGCCAGTGAAAACCTTATGAATAACAGTAGAACATTGATATAGTGCTGGGAGATGAACCCCTGAGGTTGGAAGGCACTCAAAACATGACTGGGGAAGAGCTGTCTCCCCTAAGTAAAGTTGACCTTAATGATGTGGATGGAGTCAAGCTTTTGGGGCCTTCATTTGCTGATGTGGCTCCACTCAAAATGAGAAGAAACAGCTGCAAATATCCATTAATAATCGGAACATGGAATGTACGAAGTGTGAATCTAGGAAAATTGGAAATCGTCAAAAATGAAATGGAATGCATAAACATCAATATCCTAGGCATCAGTGAGCTGAAATGAACTGGTATTGACCATTTTGAATTGGACAATCATATAGTCTACTATGCCATGAATGACAACTTGAAGAGGAATGATGTTGCATTCATTGTCAAAAAGAACATTTCAAGATCTATCCTGAAGTACAATGCTGTCATTGATAGGGTATCCTACCGTACGCCTACAAGGAAGACCAGTTAATACTAAGTTCCTGATTAAGACCCAATAAATAGCACAAAACCAACACTCAAAGATATAATAGTAGAAAACAAACAACTAAGACAAGAAATCAAAAAGATACATGGTGTGTATACTGCAGAGCAGATAGTCTGGAATGTGAAAGAATCTAAGTCAGCACATGTTTCCTCTTTTACAGATGGGGAAAATATAAACACTAAAAAGAATAAGTCCTAAGTCACACATAAAATTAATAGCAAAAGCAAGACTCGAAATATTCTCCTGCTTTTTTTTTTTTTTACTGTATTTCCCAGAAATAAATTAAAAAATCTGTAAACAAATCAAAGACATGGTCTCATAAAAATTTTAACCTGAAGGAAATAGAAATAATTCTATAAACATCCAAGCAGTAAAGGAGCCTGTATTTAATTTCATAAGTATTAATCATATTCCTCCATTGTTTTCCTATGAATGTGTCACTAATTGGCTAAAACTCTCATATTTTTAGATCTGAAAAGTCTTTAGTCATTTACTAATCAATCACTTTTTCTACAAAATGAGGCTAAAAGCATTTGCCAAACCATTAGAGAAATATCTGGACTGGAAATGTTGTTGGAAATAATCAGTAAAAATTAAAAAATGATATTAACCTGTTGAAGAAATGAAATAAATAAGAAAGCATATCTAGAAAAGACTTGTTGCTTATAAGAATAACTAATAAGCATAATTGTTAGAACAACACAAAGATAAAAGTTAGAATTAAAAGAAGAATACAAAGGAAATTTCAGAACATCAAACTAAATTCATCTTTGTATCCTCAACAACTAGTACAGGGCTTAATAAACTACTTTTTTTCTTTTTATTTTTTTAAAGGAAAGTATAAGAAGATTGAGTGAAGGAGAATGAATAAATGTGTCTACATTCACTATTTTAATTAGAAAACTATAGATGCATAGAAATTACTGATGTTTATAATATTTTACAAGATAAACACAGGGTAGTCACTTTTACAGTTGGTTTACCAGACAGAGAGAAACAAAGATAATGTATCTCAGTGGGAAAAGAAGAAAAGAAGGAGGGAAGGAAGGAAGCAAGTCTAGCAAGCAGGCAAAGGAAAGGAAAGGAGAGAGGAGGAAATGGGAGGGGATGGAAGAGGAAGGGAAGTGTAATAGCAAGAGAGGCATTACATTTGGTAGAACAAGAAACTAACCTGCTTGTGGAACAAAGTGTTATATGGGCATAACCTTCATCTTTCTTGGCACTGCCTCAGTTGTTTAAAGAAATTATTCAAGGTCCCCTAGCAAACGTGCCCTTAAGACTCATCTTGTCTGCCAGGATTACTACTGAGTAGTAGACCTCCCATTTCCCAAGTTAGACTGAGCACGTAGAGTACTGAATTCTGTGTGGTTGGAAGAGATGAGAAATGGATTATAGCTCTATATGCAGTGGGGAAGACCCAATATGAACATTTATAGAGATTGCTGGATGAGTCATGGCTGTTAGCTAAGATCCTGACCTAGATAGAAAATGTTAACTAGACTATTAGCAATTTCCACAGAGTCCTGTATACTACTATGCTAAAGAATTTCTCTAATTTTTACCCAAGCTTTGCTATGAAAATACTACCCTCTACATGCAGTAATTAACGGGCTTGCTGGTATCTTTCTATGAACACTGGCTTGGCCTCAGAGATGGGCACTGTTATGGAACTGACTGTCTGACATCTGGATGAATGCCAAGCCCAGTAATAATTCCTGCCATTGGTATCTGTGAAATTCCCAATTCCTCATAATAAAACACCTTTTACTTAAGCAAATTTCAGTTGATTTCTTCTCTCTCTCTCTCCTTTTTTTTAATAACCAAGCAGATTCCTAAGACTTCCCTTCTTTGTAAACAATCTACCAAGTTATGCCAGTGGGCATAATCAAGATGTTTTCAGCATGGGGTAAAGTTTTCAATATAATTTTAGGCCAAAAAATAATTTTAAGAGTATAATAAAATACTAACTATTTGTGCTGACAAAAGACGTCTGTTGGCCAGCTCCATTGCTTCAATGTTAAGGGTCTCATCTATTTCCTTGTTACAGTCTGGACACTTCACCACTTGATGGCCTGTTGTTTCTTCTTGGCTTGCCTAAGAAAGACACACACACACACACACACACAAATCATATTAACATATTATTAGCATAAAACTCAAGCAATTGGCATATCAATTTGGTTTGAAAAATGATTTAAAAAATCTGGTAGATATACGAAAATATTCAGATGCATTTTCCCATCATTTGCTCAGTTATCCTGAAGGTAAAATATTTGCCAAAATTGGTGGAAGAGATTATATCATATCCTTACTTTTATATGTCATTATTAGGAATTTATAAAAGATACTTACGTGATCACAGTTTAAATAAGTGGTTCTGAATGTGTGCCCCTCCCAGAAGCATCAGCATCATCTGTGAACTGTTAGAAATGCACCTTCTCAGGCCCTGACTTGCTGTTGTTGCTAGTTGCAGTTGGCTCTGATTCATGGTGACCCATGTGTGCATAGTAGAACTACTTCATAGGGTTTTCAAGGCTGTGACCTTCTGGAAGCAGATCGCCAGGCCTGTCTTCAGAGATATCTCTGGTTAGGTTAAAACCACCAACTTTCAGCTGGTAGTCAAGCACTTAACCATTTGCACCAACCACGGACGCTGTAGACCTACTGAATCAGAAACTCTAGGGGGTGGGACCAAGCAATCTGCATTTTAAAAACTCATTAGATGATTCTGATGCTGTTAAAGTTTGAGAACCACTGCTTTAAACTAGTCGTTTAAGCTAGATATGTATAATGAAATGGGAATATGGATAACTCCATTTTATAAATGAGAAAAACGAAAGCACAAAGGAGATGAATTATTTGCTCAGGATCAAAGCTGTTTATTAAGTTGCAAAGCTGGGCTATAAACCCAGGTCTTCTGAGTGCTACACCAGTGCTCTGTCCTCTCATGAAGGGAATGCTATTGCCTGATCATCAACCTTCTGAAACTGAGCAGGCACCAGAGTGGTGGTCCCCAACCCTGACTCAACTGGATTAGAATCAACTGGGTAGCTGGTTAAAAATACATATTCCTGGGACCCTTCCTAGACCACCTGCATCAGAATCTCCTGGCTAGAGGCTGGGAAATCAATATTTTTAACAAACTTTCCAGATGATTCTGATGCAGCTGGATCAGCAAAAAGCTACAGTCAGATATTGGGAGCCACTGGAGAAAATTCTTGGATTTGGCTTGGTACTTGCTCCATCTAGAAATCTTTGCAGTATTCTTGCAGGCTCAGGGGTTAGTTCTGAGTTCCCTACTGGATCTTCAAACACTGTCTAGTGAATATGAGATGAGTTTTGGGGAATCCCATTCCACAGACACTGATTATCTGCACTCCTAGAAGCTGGGCCATCCTATTGCGTAATGGAGAAAAGCATTGCAGATGGCAAGTAGCAGCAGTGAGAAGATTAACTATTTCCCCTTGTGGCAACCATGACTGATTGGTGAGCTGAGTGCTCTTGAATGAATAATAAGTCTGGCCACAGATGTTCTAAAACACAAATCAGAAGCAGGAAGTGACATCTCACCCACAGCTAAACTTATGATACTGGCTTTTAATTATAGTTCATTTAAAAAAAAAAAAAGACTACTAGAGACAGGGCTCAGATGGCGGAGTAGTCATATGCTTCTAGTGGTCTCCCTTATAACAAAGACCCGAAAAAACAAGTGAATTGATTATATATGACAATCTAGGAGACCTGAACATCAAAGGCAAAGCTGAGGAATCAGATTGAGTGGCAAGGGGAGGGAGAGATGGTTCAGAAGCAGAGAGGAGTTGCCAGACCTGCGGGCCAGATTGGCTGGTGTGCGTGCTGAGGCAGGTAGTGGCATTTGGGATGCATTTTCCATGTCTAGAGAGGCCCAGCGGTGGAGAGTCTGTTCAGGCCTCCAGAGCCAGTGAAAAGCGGTGCTCAATCAGCTCGATCAGTGATAAAGAAGTACATGGGTTTAACCTACTTCGCAAATTGAAAAACACCCCATTTGGGAAGAACTTCTCTCCCATTACCTGCTCCCTCCCAGCTCTGCACTGTGTCTCTAGCAGGCTTCAGTGATGGCCATTTCCCCTGGGCCAGAAGTAGGACCTGTCATGCACCCTGAGCCATTCTCCTGACCCTGGAGCGGCAACAAATTAACAAATAGGAAAAAAATAATCTGCCAGCTACCCTAAGCCAGGAACTCAGGGCGGGCACAGCCCCTTTGCCTAGGCACAGGCATAAGGGGTCCATGGACTTTGAATGCCTCTCACCCCTGCACAGACCTATGCAGGTCCATTTCAACAGCGGAGGCCCTCATTAGCACATTACAACAGGGTATATACCTGAAGCCTAACTTCACTGTATCAGCTATATGGTGGAGTGGCAGGTTCATGACATTTGACACCATTCTGCCCATTAAGCAGGGTCCTCCCCTACCTATATCAGAGACCTGAGGACTTGTGACTCCACTCACACCACCTAGCCACCTGCAACAGGGGTCCAAGAATAAGGGGTGTCTCCCAGTCCTTACAGCCAACAGCACTGGGTGCCCATAGTCCAGCTACAAAACTCACCCACCTACGCACTCCAGGAAACAGGGATACGCTTTCCTCCCAGACACTCAGGGGTAGCTGTCAGCTCCCTGCCTTGCTCAGCACGTGACCCCGTACTGCAGCTAGATACCTGTGCCTACTCCAATCATCCCTGCCTGTCTAGGACTGTAGGTGAGAGGCTGCACCACACACTTGGTGACTGACTATCTGGACACCTGAGCTGAATCCATACAAGAAAAGTAAATGGAGTCTTGGGCTCACACACCTAGTAACAGATCTAACTACCTGGTGACGGGATGTTAGAGCTTCAAAAGTGCCAATAATCAGTGTAGCTCACACGAGCAGCCTATTTGGGCATATCAAAACAAAATAAGAAGCTAGGACACCGTAAGCAAACATAAAATAAATAAATATAATTAACTTATAGATGGCTTAGAGACAACAGTCAATATCAAATCACATAAAGAAGCAGACCATGATGGCATCAGCAAGCTCCCAAAACAAAGAGTCAAGAAATTTTCCCGAGGAAGAGAACTTCCTGGAATTACCAGAAGTAGAATACACAAGATTAATATACAGAACTCTTCAAGAGATCAGGAAGGAGATCATGGAAAATGCATAACAAGCCAAGGAACACACAGACAAAGCAACAGAGGAAATTAAGAAGATTATAGAAGCGCACAAGGACAAATTCAACAGGCTGCAAGAATTCATAGAGAGACAGCAATCAGAAATCCACAAGATTAACAATAAAATTTCAAAAGTAGACAACTCAATAGAAAGTCATAGGAGCAGAAATGAGGCAATAGAAGTCAGAATTAGCAAGACTGAAGACAAAGCACTTGACATCAACTTACTGGAGGAAAAATCAGATAAAAGAATTTTTAAAAAATGAAGAAATCCTAAGAATTATGCGGTACTCTATCAAGAGGAATAACCTATGAGTGACTGGAGTACCAGAATGGGGGTGGGGGGAGGACAGAAAATACAGAGAGAATTTTTGAAGATTTGTTGGCAAAAAATTTCCCTGATATTGTGAAAAATGACAAGATATCTATCCAAGATGCTCATCAAACCCCACATAAGGTAGATCCCAAAAGAAAGTCACTGAGTAATATTATAATAAAACTTGCCAAAAACAAAGATAAAGAGAATTTTAAGAGCGGCTAAGGATAAACAAAAAGTTATCTACAAAGGAGAGTCAATGAGACTAAGCTCAGACTACTCAGCAGAAACCATGTGGGCAAGAAGGCAATGGGATGACCTATATAAAGCCTTGGAGGAAAAAAATTGCCAGTCAAGAAATATATATCCAGAAGGTGGGGCCAAGATGGCAGAGTAGTCAGACGCTTCTGGTGGACCCTCTTACAACAAAGACCCCAAAAAACAAGTGAATCAATTATATATGGCAATCTGGGAACCCTGAACTTCAAAGGCAGAGTTGAGGAACCAGAATTAGTGGCGGGGGAGGGAGAGATGGTTCGGAAGCAGTGAGGAGTTGCCAGACCTGACCAGACGAGAGCCTGAGCACCTCAAGCCTGATCAGCTTGGGGGTTAGCGGTGAGGCAGGCAAGCAGCAGTGCTCAGGAGGCGCATTTTCTGCACTGGGAGACACCCCCCAGTGCCAGAGAGTCTACACGGCCACCCAGAACCAGTGAGAAGCGGCCCTGGATCAGTGAAAGATATGGCCTACTGCGTGGATCAAAAACACCCCTCTTAAGGAAAAAACTCTCTCCCATTTACCTCCCTGATCCCTGCTCTTCACTGGGTCCTGGACCAGCTTCAGCAACTGCCGAGTACCCTGGGCCAGAAGTAGGATAAGTTACATGCCTGGAGCCATTCTCCCTGCCTTGGAGAGTGAACAAATTAACAAACGGGGAAAAATAAACTGCCAGCTCCCCTAAGCCAGGAAGCCAGGGTTGGCACAGCTCCTTTGCCTAGGCACAGGAATAAGGGATCCATGGACTCTGAGTGCCTTTCCCCCTGCATAGACTTGTGTGGGCCCATTTCAACAGTGTAGGCCCTCGTTATCACAGTACAACGGGGTATGTACCTGAAGTCTAACTTCAACTGTTTCAGCTGTGAAGGGGCATGTTCTTGACATTTGATGCTGCTCTGCCCATTAAGCAGGGTCTTCACCTACCCACATTAGGTGCCTGAGGACTGGTGGCTCCACCCACACCACCTAGCCACCTGCGATAGGGGCCTATGAATAAGAGGTGTCCCCCAGACCTTACAGCCAGCAACTTTAGGTGCTCATAGTCCAGCTGCAAAACCCACTCACCTAAGCACTCTAGGGAACAGGGACATGCCTTCCTCCTGGACACTTGTGGCTGCTGTTAGCCCCCTCCCTTGCTCAGAGTGTGTCCCCCTGCTGTAGCCAGATGCTTGTGCCTACACCAATCGCCCATGCCTATCTAGGACTGTTAGTAAGAGCCTACACCACACAGTTGGTGGCTATCTACCTGGGCACCTAGCTGAATCCATACAGGAGGAGTGGGTAGACTCCTGAGCTTACTTACCTAGTAACAGAGTTAACCACTTGGTGATAGGACATTAGAGCTTCAAAGGTGCCAATAATCAAACTAGCTCATACGAGCAGCCTATTTAGGTATATCAAAACAAAACAAGAAGCTAGGATGCAGTAAGCAAACATAAACTAAATAAATATAACTTATTGATGGCTTGGAGACAATGGTCAATATCAAATCACATAGAGAGGCAATCAATGATGGCTTCAGCAAGTTCCCAAAATAAAGAATCTAGAAATTTTCCAGAGGAGGAAAATTTCTTGGAATTACCAGAGACAGAATACAAAAGATTAATAAACAGAACTTTTCAAAAAATTAGGAAGGAAATTAATCAAAATTCAGAACAAGCAATAGAGGATTAGAGAAGAGCATAATGACAAATTTAACAGGCTGCAAGAATCCATAGAGAGACAGCAATCAGAAATCCAGAAGATTAACAATAA
>NW_004443962.1:22235191-22236370 GCF_000243295.1 Trichechus manatus latirostris | reverse complement strand
GGCCGTGGTAGCTGTGGTCCATTAGTCCTTTGGACTAATCTTTTCCTTGTATCTTGTTCTCTTCATTCTCCCTTGCTCCCGAAGGGGTGAGACCAGTAGAGTGTCTTAGATGGCTGCTCACAGGCTTTTAAGACCCCAGATGCTACTCAGCAAGGTAGAATGTAGAACATTGTCTTTATAAACTGTGTTATGCCAATTGAGCTAGATGTTCCCGGAGACCATAGTCCCCACAGCCCTCTACCCAGCAATTCAGTCCCTCAGGGAGTTTGGGTGTGTCTATGGAGCTTCCATGACCTTTCCTTGTACAAGTTGTGCTGGCTTCCCCATTAATGTGTACTGTCCTACCCTTCACCAAATTTACCACTTATCTATTTATTTCCCCCCTCACCCCTGCCATCCCTCATAACCATCAAAGATTGTTCCTCTTTGTGTAAACTTTCACATGAGTTATACAGTAGAGGTCTCATACAATATTTGTCCTCTTGTGATTGACTTATTTCACTCAGCACAATGTCCTGCAGCTTCATCCATGTTATGAGATACTTTACAGATCCACCATTGTTCTTTATCTTTGTATAATACTCCACTGTGTGTATATACCATAGTTTGTTTATCCATTCATCTGTTGATGGGCATCTAGGTTGTTTCCATCTTTTTTGTTTTGTGAACAGTGCTTCAGTGAATATGGGTGTGCATAAGTCTATTAGTGTAACGGCTCTTATTTCTCTAGAATACATTCTTAGGAGTGGGATTGCATTTTGTAGTGCTTTTTTTTGTGGTGCTGACATTTTCTTTGTTCCTCTTACTCTCCTGTGCTGAGTTCCTTTTGTTTGTGAAATTTTTTTTCATTTCTTTTGTTTTTGTAGGTTTTGTTTTTACTGAGACTTTATGTTTTTCTTTATTTTGATGAGTAGGTTTGTTAACTTTCTTTGTGGTTGCCTTGAAATTCACCCTTGTCTTTCTAGATTTGAATGAGTCTATTATTGCTTGGTATGTCTTGACTTTCTCTCCATTAGATGGTTCTATATCTATACAGTTTATTCCCTTTTTTATTGTTCTGATGCTGTTGTCATTTACAGATTAACCCCTCTGGTTCCCTTTTGTAATTCTTTTGGTTTTGCATAGTCCTTAAGAGTTCATTTCCTAGGTTGGTATCTGGCTAGTACAATCCTGTGTCCT
>NW_004443962.1:22226843-22233021 GCF_000243295.1 Trichechus manatus latirostris | reverse complement strand
GTGCTGCGGTAGCTGATAGGGGACCTCTGCATGTATCTCTCCTTGCACTCTGTTCTCGGTCAGTTTCTTATTCCATTCGGTGCTTGACTGGTTCTTTATCTCTGCATTTGATGCTTAGTGTTTCAGGATTGATGTGTGACTCTGTTTGACTTAGTTTTTCTGATCTTTGCTGTGGAGGGACAGTGTGGTGCTTCTGACTATACCGCCATGTTACCCAGAAGTCCCTCAACACACCACTTTCAGTGAAGGACAGAACATACAGAAAGAAGCTCAACAAACACACTGAAGAGCTAAATGCTCAACCAACCAACTTGATCTAATAGACATACCAAACACTCCACCCAACAGCAGCCAACTATACTTTATTTTCCAATGTGCAAGGAACATTCTCCAGAATAGACCACATTATTAGGCCATAAAGCAAGCCTTAACAAAATTCAAAGCATTGAAACATTACAAAGCATCTTTTCTGACCATAAAGCAATAAAAGTAGAAATCAACAACAAAAAAATCAAGGAAAAAAAAAATCAAACACAAGGAAACTGAACAACACCTTGCTCAAAAACTCTGGCTTATAGAAGAAATTAAGGATGGAATAAAGACATTCATAGAATCAAATGATAGTGAAAACACTTCTGACCAGAACCTTTGGGACACAGCAAAAGCTGTGCTCAGAGGTTAGTGTATAGCAATAAATGCACACATCCAAAAAGAAGAAAGAGCCATAATCAAAACATTAACCCTACAACTGAAACAAGTAGAAAGAGAGCATCAAAAGAAGCCCTCAGGTGTCAGAAGAAAGGAAATAATAAGAATTAGAGCAGAATTGAATGAATAGAGGATAGAAAAACAATTGAAGGAGTTAACAAGACCAAAAGCTAGTTCTTTGAAAGGATCAACAAAATTGATAACCATTGGCCAAACTGACAAAAGAAAAACAGGAGAGGAAGCAGACAACCCATATAAGAAATGAGATGGGTTATATAACAACAGACCCAACTGAAATTAAAAGAAGCATAACAGAATACTATGAAAAATTGTACTCTAAGAAATTTCATAACTAGAGGAAATGGACAAATTTCTAGAAACTCACCACTTACCTAAACTACCACAGACAGAGGTAGGACAACTAGATAAACCCATAACAAAAGAAGAGACTGAAAAAGTAATTAAAAAACCCTCAACAAAAAAAAACCCTGGCCTGGATGACTTCACTGGAGAGTTCTACCAAACTTTCAGAGAAGACTTAACACCGCTATTACTAAAGGTATTTCAGAGAACAAAAAATGATGGAATACTCCCAAACTCATTCTATGAAGCCAGCATAACCCTGATACCAAAAGCAGGTAAAGACACCACAAAAAAAGAAAATTATAGAAGAATATCCCTCATGAACATTGATGCAAAAATCCTCAGCAAAACTCTAGCCAATAGAATTCAGCAACACATCAAAAAAATAATTCACCATGGTTAAGCGGGATTTATACCAGGTATGCAGGGATGGCTCAACATTAGAAAAACAATCAATGTAACCCATCACATAAATAAAACAAAAGTCAAGAACCACATGATCTTATCAATTGATGCAGAAAAGGCATTTGACAAAATCCAACACCCATTCATGATAAAAACTCTCAACAACATAGGAATAGGAGGGAAATTCCTCAATAAAATTAAGGGCTTTTATACAAAGCCAACAGCCAACATCATCCTAAATGGAGAGACTTTGAAAGCATTCCCCTTGAGAATGTTAACCAGACAAGGACGCCCTTTATCACTACTCTTATTCAACCTTGTGCTGGAGGTCCTAGTCAGAGCAATTAGGCTAGAAAAAGAAATAAATGGCATCCAAACTGGTAGGGAAGAAGTCAAAGTATCTCTATTTCCAGATGATATGATTTTATACACAGAAAATTCCAAAGAATCCACAAGAAAACTACTGGATGGGACTTCCGACTTCCAGGCAACATGGTGCTATAAGCAGAGGCACCATGCAGTCCCTTCACAACAAAGATCTGAAAAACTAAGCCAAACAGAGAAAACAGCAATCCTGAAACTCTAAGCATCAAATGAAGAGAGAAAGAACTCAGCCAAGCACCAAATGGAATAAGAAACTGACAGAGAACAGAGAGAGAGGAGAGATGCATGCAGAGGTCCCCTATCAGCTACCTCAGCACGGATCTTCCATCTTGGACTCTGATCAGAGACCAGCGAACAGGGGGTACGAGAAGGCAGTTTCATGGAGTTTCCAGCAGGAAAAGAACAACCGGTAACCAGTGACATATGTTTTCCCACCCTCCACCTTCTTCACCCCCACTCAGCCTCCTGCGCTTCCTGTGGCTACAGTCTCTTGGCCAGGAAGCACTAGCTGCTTGGATTCCACCCGCCCGCACTGGCCGACTCCCTGAGTGTCATTTCTGGCTGCTTCTGTTGCTTTTTTCTGCTTCTTTTGATTTCTTCCTTATGTCTCACCACCTCTACCTCCTTCCTCTCGAATACTCAGCTCTGTGCACCATCTTTGCTTCTTCCTGAAAGGCTGTGAAACTCCGCTCAAATGTGAAACTGCTTCCCAGTCCATGCTGCCACGCTGGTGGGATCCCGGGGGCTTTTTAAAATTTGTTTTGAATTGTTTGTTTTCTTTTCCTTTTCTCTAATAGGGAACCAGTTTTAGCCAGGCAATACTGCACGGCTTGGGACATACCCGCTCATTTTGCGCAGATGTGCAGAGGGATCCCTGAGGGTATTTCTTTCTTCTTGTATTTTTAGGTTTTTTTTTTCTGTTTTTTGGAGGGGTTCTTGTTCTTTTCTTTTTGTAATTTGTTTTGTTTTATTTTCCCTTTTTGTCTTTCTTAATTACTCAGTTTCTCGTCTATCTATACCTTCCTTCTCTTCCTATCACCTGAATATCTGGTGATTAATGACATCTCTATGCCTTCTAGCCAGTCTGTACTTCCCCATCTAGGAGCAACTTCCCCAGATCTCATAGCCGCACCGGTGGGATCCCTGGGAGCTTTTCTTTTTTTTTTTCTTTCTAATTTTTATTTATACTTTTTTCTTTTCTTTTCTTTTTTTCTTCTCGTCTCCTTTTTGTTTTTCTCCATTTCATAGTCTCTCATCTCTCCACTCCAACCGCAAGATCCTTTAGCACTCTTTTTGTATGTACTTCTGTTTTTGTCTCCTGTTCCTCTCTCCTCTCTCGCCTATCTCCCATACCCATCTTAGCTCCACACATCACAATCTCCACCCTCCATCCTGCCTACCTGCACCTTGTGCTTAACATCACACCCCCAAGCAGCCCAGGCATGGCCCACTGGATCCTGCCCTGCATTGATTACTGGTCTGCCTTGATGGCTGTAGTAAGTGTCACAAACAACCCATCCCAGCAACTCCAGCTAGATCTGCCCTGTTGTACCATACCTGAGAGACTGACCCTGCCAATTGGAGAAGGAGGTGAAAAGTCTTGTGCCTACAGTCGAGCAAACAACCAAGAACACACAGCCTGCCTGCTCAGACATAGTGAAATAAAACAAAAAAGGACAAAACAAACAAATCTACAATCAATAAATGAGAAAAATAACTACTGAATGCCCCGAAGACAGCAGACAACATCAAAACATTTACAAAAACGTTCCAGAAGGCGTCCAAAATAAAACACCAGATGACTTTCCAGTAGAAGAAAAGGCACTAGAACTACCAGAAAGGGAATTCAAATCTCTAATACTCAGAATTATCCAAGAGTTGAAGCAAAAAGCAGACAAAAATGAGGAAAAAATAGAAAAATTCATGGAAAAGACGGACAAAACAATGGAAGATTGTGGGAAAATAATTCAGGAACAAAATACCAAAATAAATTCACAACTAGAAATCACACAAAAACAACAATTACAAATCCAAAAGGCAAAAGACAAGATTTTAGAAACGGACAGTGTCATAGAAGGGCCGAGGAGCAGATTTGAAACGGTGGAAGACAGGATCAGCGAAATTGAAGACAAACACTTGGATACAACTCTGAGGAAAAATCAGAAAAAACAACAAAGAAAAATGAAGAGACCCTGGGAATTATGTGGGATACAATCAAAAGCAAAAATGTGCAAGTGATTTGGAGTTCCAGAACAAGGGGAGAAAACAGAAAACATAGAGAAGATCATTCAAGAACTTCTGACAGAAAACTACCCCAATATCATGGAAGATGAAAAGCTGGCCATCCAAGAAGCTCAACAAACCCTATATAGGATAGACCCCAAAAGAAAATCACCAAGGCATAGCATAATCACACTCGCCAAAACCAAAGACAAAGAATCTTGAGAGCAGCTTGAGAAAAACAAGAAGTCACATACAGAGGAGAAACAAAAAGACTAAGCTTAGATTATTTGGCAGAAACCATGCAGGCAAGAAGGCAATAGGATGACATATATAAAACTTTGAAAGAAAAAGTTTGCCAGCCAAGAATACTATATCCTGCAAAACTCTCATTCAGATATGATGGTGAAATTAGGACATTTCCAGATAAACAGAAATTAAGGGAATATGTAAAAACCAAACCAAAAGTACGAGAATTATTAAAGGGAGTCCTTCGCTCTGACAACAAACAACTTCAGCTCACAGGCTGAATCTAGGATGCCGGATTGTACCAGCCAAATACCAATCCAAGAAATGAACTCTCAAGGACTATCCAAAACCAAAAGAAATACAACAGGGAATTAGAACAGTTAATCTGTAAATGACAATAACATCAGAACAATAAAAGAGGGAATAAATGGTGTAGGTATAGAACCTTCTAATGGAGAGGGAGGCAAGGCGATACCAAGTAATAATAGACTGCTTCAAACATAGAAAGATAAGGGTAAATTTCAAGGTAACCACAAAGAAAGTTAACAAACCTACTCATAAAATTAAAGAGGAAAAACATAAATTCTCAGTAAAAACAAAACCTACAAAAACGAAAGAAATGAAAACTATCCACAAACGAAAGGAATTCAGCACAGGAGAGTAAGAGGAACAAAGAAAACGTCAGCATCACAAAAAAAAAAAAAAAAAAAAAACAAAAAAAAAAAAAAAAAAAAAAAAAAAAAAAAACTACAAAATGACAGCAATAAACTCACATCTATCAATAATTACACTGAATGTAAATGGACTCAATGCAGTCAGAAAGAGACGGAGAGTGACAGAATGGATAAAAAAAAGGATCCATTAATATGCTGTCTACAAGAGACACCTTAGAAACAAAGACGTAAATTTTTTAAAAATCAGAGGTTGGAAAAAAATGTATCAAGCAAACAACTACCTAAAAAGACCAGGAGTGGCAATACTAATCTCAGGTAAAATAAACTTTAAAACAAAATCCACCATAAAAGACAAAGACGGACACTATATATCGATTAAAGAGATGATCCATCATGAAGACATAACCATAATAAACATCTATACACCCAATAACAGGGCTCCAAAATACATAAAACAAATTTTTCCAGCACTGAAAAGAGAAATTGACAGTTCCACAATAATAGGAGACTTCAACACACCATTCTTGGTGAAGGACAGAACACCTAAAAAGAAACTGAGAAAAGATACATAAGTCCTAAAGGGCACAGTCAGCCAACTTGACCTCATAGACGTATATAGAACACTCCACCGTACAGCTGCAAAGTACACATTCTTTTCCAATACACATGGAACGTTCTCCAGAATAGACCACATCTTACGCCACACAGCAATCCTCAACAAAATCCAAAACGTTGAGATAATACAAAGTATCTTCTCTGACCACAATGCCATCAAGATAGAAATTAACAACAGAAAGAGCAAGGAAAAAAAAAAAAAAACCACTTACATGGAAACTGAATAACACTCTGCTTAAAAACCACTGGGTAACAGAAGAAATCAGAGATGGAAAGAAAAAATTCCTATAATCAAACGAGAATGAAAACACATCATACCAAAACTTTTGGAACACAGCAATGGCAGTCCTCAGAGACAATTTATAGCAATAGATACACACATCAAAAAAGAAGACAGGGACAATATCAATACATTAACTACAGAACTCAAACAAATAGAAAGAGAACAGCAAAAAAAAGCCAGTAGCCACCAGAAGAAAGGAAATAATAAAGATCAGAGCAGAAATAAATGAAATAGAGAACAGAAAAACAATAGAAAGAATCAACAAAACCAAAAGCTG
>NW_004443962.1:22224195-22225353 GCF_000243295.1 Trichechus manatus latirostris | reverse complement strand
GAAGAATAAAGTAGGAGGACTCATGCTATCTGACCTCAGAACCTACTAGACAGCTACAGTAGTCAAAACAGCCTGGTACTGGTACTACGACAGATACATTGACCAATGGAACAGAATTGAGAACCCAGATGTAAATCCATCACCCTATGATCACCTGATCTTTGACAAGGGCCCAAAGTCCATCAAATGGGGAAAAGATAGTCTTTGTAACAAATGGTGCTGGCAAAACTGGATGTTCATCTACAAAAAAATGAAACAGGACCCATACCTCACACCATATACAAAAACTAATTCAAAATGGATCAAAGACCTAAATATGAAAACAAAAACTATAAATTTCATAGAAGAAAAAATAGGACCAACTCTAGAGGCGCTAGCACACGGCATTAACAGGATACAAACCATAACCATCAACACACAAATGCCAGAATATAAGCTAGATAACTAGGATTTTCTAAAAATCAAACACCTATGCTCTTCAAAAGCTTTCATCAAAAGAGGAAAAAGAGAACCTACAGACTGGAAAAAAATTGGGGGGCATTAAAAGTTAGACAAAGGTCTAATCTCTATAATCTACAAGAAAATCCAACACTTCTACAACAAAAAGTCAAATAATCCTATTAAAAAATGGGCAAAGGAAATGAACAGACACTTCACCAAAGAAGACATTCAAGTGGCCAACAGACACATGGGCAAATGTTTGCGATCACTAGCCATTAGAGAAATGCAAATTAAAACCACAATGAGACACCATCTCACCCCAGCATTACTGGCACGAATCAAAAACACTGGCAATAACAAATGTTGGGGAGGCTGTGGGGAGATTGGAACTCGTATGTACTGCTGGTGGGAATTCATAATGATACAACAATTTTGGAAAATGCTATGATGCTTCCTTAGAAAGCTAGAAATAGAAATACCATACAATCCAGCAATCCTACTCCTAGGAAAATATTCTAGAGAAATAATAGCCGTCAAACGAATAGACATATGCACACCCATGTTCACTGCAGCGTTGTTCACAATAGCAAAATGATGGAAACAACCTAGATGCCCATCAACAGAGGAATGGATAAACAAACTATGGTACATACACACAATGGAGTATTATGCAATGAAAAAGAAGAATGACGAATCTGTGAAGCATCTCATAACATG
>NW_004443962.1:22183117-22222206 GCF_000243295.1 Trichechus manatus latirostris | reverse complement strand
CCCTGACAGGGAACACAACAGAGAGTCCCTGATGGAGCAGGAGAAAGGTGGGGTGCAGAACTCAAATTCTAGTAAGAAGACCACACTTAATGGTCTGACTGAGACTTGAGGAACCCTAGAAAGCTTGGCCCCTGGATTCTCTATCAGCCCAGAAGTAAAACAATTTCCAAAGCCAACTTTTCAGACAGGGATTGGACTGGACTGTGGGACATAAAATGATACTCGTGAGGAGCGTGCCTCTTAGCTCAAGTAGATATGAGAGAATAAATTGGAAGCTTCTGTATGAAGGTGAGATGGGAAGGCAAAGAGGGTTACGAGCTGGTTGAATGGACATGGGGAATCAGGGGTGGAAAAGAGGAGTCTGCTGTCGCAGTATGTGGAGAGCAATTAGTGACACATAACAATGTATGTATAAATTTTTGTATGGGAGACTAACTTGAAATATAAAGTTCATTTAAACTACAACAATAAAAAAAATTTAAAAAAGCAACAAGGAACTCACGCACAAAAAAGAATTACATATCCAGCAAAACTGGATATATAATAACTCAAATATGATGGTGAAATTAGGGCATTCCCAGATAAACCGAAGTTTAGGGAATTTGCAAAAACCAAAACAAAATTACCGGAAATACTAAACGGAATCCTTTGGTTAGAAAATCAATAAAATCAGATAACAACCCAAGACTAGAACACAGGACAGAGCAACCAGATATCAACCCTGACAGGGAAGTCACAAAAATAAATCAAAACTAAAACACTGAAAATAGAGAAACAGAGACGTCAATATGTAAAAGATGACAACATAAAAAAAGAGTGACTAAAAAATGTCATAGATATTTCACATGGAGAGGAAGTTATGGTGATATAAAGAAATAAAAGGCTGGTTTAAACTTAGAAAAGTAGAGGTAAATATTAAGGTAACCATTAAGGAAACTAACAATCCTGTACATCAAAATAAAAAAACAGGAAAAACAAAGACTCTGCAAATATAAAATCAACAACAATGAAAAAGTTGAAAAGAAAATACTCAGCACAGAAAATTAACTGGAACAAAGAAACTGTCAACAACACTCACACATAAAAGACATCAAAGTGGCAGCACTAAACGCATACCTATCAATAATTTCGCTGAATGTAAATTGACTAAATGTGCCAATAAAGAGACAGAGAGTGGCAGAATGGATTAAAAAACATTATCTGTCTATATGCTGCCTACAAGAGACATACCTTAGACTCAAAGACACAGACAAACTAAAATTCAAAGGATGGAAAAAATATATATCAAGCAAAAAACAATTAGAAAAGAGCAGGCGTGGCCTTCATCTAAAGTACAAAAAAAAAAAAAAAAGAGAATTATCTATGTGAGATCAGATTGACAACAGCAACTCGAAAGTTTGGATGAGAAGCCTAGGGGACAGTGACTTGAAGACAATGGTGATGGAATAATTTGGAAAAGGATAGTGAGAATAACAGCACCACTGGGAGAATGTAATCAATGTCACTGAATAGTACATGTAGTAATTTTTGAAATGTGTATCTTTGGCTATGTATATTTTCACAAAAAAAAAAAAAAAAAAAGGGTCCTCCAAGGTCGAGAACGGAGAGTGTTGACATGTCATGAGGTTGTTAACCAATGTCATAAAACAATATGTGTACTGACTGATTAATGAAAAACTACATATTCTGTAAACCTTCACCTAAAGTACAACAAAAAAAATAAATAAAAAAAATGACGAGCTGAAAAAAGAGCAGAAGTGGCAATATTAATCACTGGCAAAATACACTTTAAAGTAAAATCCACCACAAAGGATAAGGAAGGACACTATATAAAGATTAAAGGGTCAATACACCAGGAGAACATAACCATAATAAATATATACACACCAACAGGGCTCCAAAATACATAAAACTCTAACAACATTGAAAAGACAGAGAGTTCTACAATAATAGTAGGAGACTTCAACACACCACTTTTGGTGAAGGACAGAACATCCAGAGAGAAGCTCAATAAAGACATGGAAGATCTAAATGCTACAATCAACCAACTTGATCTCATGGACATATACCGAACACTCCACCCAACAGCAACCAACTATATTTTCCAATGCACATGGAACATTCTCTAGAATAGACCACATATTAGGCCATAAAGCAAGCCTTAACAAAATCCAAAGCATTGAAATATTACAAAGTATCTGTTCTGAACATAAAGCCATGAAGGTGGAAATCAATAACAGAAAAAGCAATGAAAAAAAATCAAGCACATGGAAACTGAAAAACACCTTGCTCAAAAACTACTGGGTTATAGAAGAAATTAAGGATGGAACAAAGAAATTCACAGAATCAAATGAGAATGAAAACATATCCTACCAGAACATTTGGGACATAGCAAAAGCAGTGCTCCGAGGTCAATTTACAGCAATAAATGCACACATCCAAAGAGAAGAAAGGGCCAAAATCAAAACATTAACCCTGCAAGTGGAACAAGTAGAAAGAGAGGAGCAAAAGAAGCCCTCGGGCGTCAGAAGAAAGGAAATAATAAGAATTAGAGCAGAATTAAAAGAAATAGAGAATAGAAAAACAATTGAAGGAGTTAACGAGACCAAAAGCTGGTTCTTTGAAAAGATCAACAATATTGATAAACCATTGGCCAAACTGACAAAACAAAAACAAGAGAGGAAGCAAATAACCCGAATAAGAAATGTGACGGGCGATATCGCAACAGACCCAACAGCAATTAAAAGAATCATAACAGAATACTATGAAAAATTGTACTCTAATGCAATTCGATAACCTAGAGGAAATGAGCAAGTTTCTAGAAACACACTGTCTACCCAAACTACCACAAACAGAGGTAGAACTACTAAATAAACCTATAACAAAAAAAGAAATTGAAAAAGTAATTAAAAAACTCCCAACAAAACAAAAGCCCTGGCCCTGACGGCGTCACTGGAGGATTCTACCAAACTTTCAGGGAAGATTTAACACCCCTACTACTACAGGTATTTCAGAGCATAGAAAAGGATGGAATACTCCCAAACTCATTCTATGAAGCCAGCATAACCCTGATACCAAAGCCAGGTAAAGACACCACAAAGAAACAAAATTACAGATCAGTATCCCTCATGAATATAGACGCAAAAATCCTCAACAAATTTCTAGCCAATAGAATTCAACAACATATAAAATAAATAATTCACCATGATCGAGTGCAATTCATACCAGGTATGCAGGGATGGTTCAACATTAAAAAAATAATCAATGTAATCCATCACATAAATAAAACAAAAGATAAGAACCACATGATCTTATCAATTGATGCAGAAAAGGCATTTGATAAAAACTCTCAGGAAAATAGGAATAGAAGGGAAATTCTTCAATATAATTAAGGGCATTTATACAAAGCTAACGGACAACATCATCCTAAATGGTGAGAGTATGAAAGCATTCCTCTTGAGAATGGGAACCAGACAAGGATGCCGTTTATCATCACTCTTTTTCAGTGTTGTGCTGGAAGTCCTAGTCAGAGCAATTAGGCTAGAAAAAGAAATAAAGTGCACCCAAATTGGTAGAGAAGAAGTAAAAGTATCTCTATTTACAGATGATATGAACTTATACACAGAGAACCCTTGGGAATCCACAAGAAAACTACTGGAACTAACAAGATTTCAGCAAAGTATCAGGATATAAGCTAAACGTACAATAATTAGTTGGATTGCTCTACACCAACAAAGAGAACTTTGAAGTGGAAATCGCCAAATCAATACCATTTACAATATCCCTCAAGAAGATAAAATACTTGAAAACAAATCTAACGAGAGATGTAAAATACCTATACAATGAAAACTGCAAGACACTAGTGCAAGAAACCAAAAGAGACCTGCAGAAGTGGAAAAACACATCTTACTCATGGATAGGAAGACTCAATATTGTGAATATGTAAAGTCTATTCAAAGCAATCTACAGATACAATGCAATCGCGACCCAAATTCCACCGGCATTTTTTAATGAGATGGAGAAACAAATCACCAACTTCATATGGAAACAGAACAGGCCCTGAATAAGTAAAACATTACTCAAGGAGAAGAACAAAGTGGGAGGCCTCACACTACCTGATTTTAGAACCTATTATACTACCACATAGTCAAAACACCCTGGTACTGGTACAACAACAGATATATAGATCAATGGAATAGAATTGAGAATCCAGATGTAAACTCATCCACCTATGAGCAGCTCATATTTGACAAAGTCCTGAAGTCTGTTAATTGGGGGAAAGACAGTCTCTTGAACAAATGGTGCTGGCATAACTGGATATTCTTCTGCAAAAAAACTGAAACAAGACTCATACCTCACACCGTGCACAAACACTAACTCAAACTGGATAATATAAAACCTAAAACAATAAAGATCATGAAAAAAAATAGGGACAATGCTAGGAGCCCTAATACATGGCATAAACAGAATATGAGACATTACTAACAATGCACAAACACCAGAAGTGAAACTAGATAACTGGAGCTACTAAAAATCAAATGCTTATACGCATCAAAAGGCTCCAACAAAAGAGTAAAAAGACAACCTACAGACTGGAAAAAATGTTTGGCTACAAGAAATCTGATCAGTGACTAATCTCTAAAATCTAGAAGATACTGCAAAACCTCAACAACAAAAAGACAAATAACCCAATTAAAAAATGGGCAAAGAATATGAACAGGAACTTCACCAAAGAAGGCATTCAAGTGGCTAACAGATACATGAGGAAATGCTCATGATCATTAGACGTTAGGGAAATACAAATCAAAACTACAATGAGATACCATCTCACCTCAGCAAGGCTAGCATTAATCCAAAAAACACAAAATAATAAATATTGGAGAGGTTGTGGAGAGACTGGAACACTTATACACTGCTGGTGGGAATGTAAAATGGTACAACCACCTTGGAAATCGATTTGGTGCTTCCTTAAAAAGGTAGAAATAGAAGTACCATATAATCCAGCAATCTCACTCCTTGGAATATACCTTACAGTAATAAGAGCCACCACATGAATAAACATATGCACACCCATGTTCATTGCAGCACTTTTCACAATAGTAAAAAGATGGAAACAACCCAGGTGCCCATCAATGGATGAAGGAGTAAACAAATCATGGTATATTCACACAATGAAATAGTATGCAATGATAAAGAACAATGATGAATCTGTGAAACATCTCATAACATGGATGAACCTGGGAGGCATTATGCTGAGTGAAATTATTCAGTTGCAAAAGGACAAATGTTGTATGAGACCACTATTATAAGAACTCAAGAAAAGGTTTAAACACAGAGGAAAACATTCTTTGATGTATACAAGGGTGGGGAGGGAGGGACAGGGGTATTCACTAACTAGACAGTAGATAAGAATTAGGTTAAGGGAAGGACAGCACACAATACAGGGGAAGTCAGCACAACTGGACTAAACCAAAAGCTAAGAAGTTTCCTGAGTACAACCAAATACTTCAAAGGATAGAGGAGCAGGGGCACGGGTCTGGGGACCATGTTTTCAGGGGATATATAGGTCAACTGGTATAACTAAGTTTATTAAGAAAATGTTCTGCATCCCACTTTAGTGAGTAGTGTCTCAGGTCTTAAAAGCTAGAGAGCAGCCGTCTAAGATTCATCGATTGGTCCCAACCCACCTGGAGCAAAGGAGAATGAAGAACACCAAAGACACAAGAATATTAGCTCAAGAGACAGAAAGGGCCACATAAACCAGAGACTCCATCAGCCAAGACCAGAGGAACTAGATGGTGCCCAGCTACCACCAAAGACCTCCTTGATAGGGGAAACAATAGAGAGTCCCTGATGGAGCAGGGGAAAGTGGGGTGCAGAACTCATATTCTAGTAAGACCAGACTTAGTGGTCTGACTGAGACTGGAGGGACCCCAGAAGACATGGCTCCTGGACTCTCTGTCAGCCCAGAACTGAAACAATTCCCGAAGCCAACTCTTCAGACAAAGATTAGATTGGACTGTGGGACATAAAATAATACTTGTGAAGAGAGTGCTTCTTAGCTCAAGTAGATACATGAGACTATATGGGCAGCTCCTGTCCGGAGGAGAGATGAGGAGGCAAAAAGGGACTGGAGCTGGTTGAAGTGACATGGGAAATCTGGGGTAGAAAGGAGGAGTGTGTTGTCACATTATAGGGAGAGCAGCTAGGGTCACATAACAATGTGTGTATAAATTTTTTATGAGAAACTGACTTGAACTGTGAACTTTCACTTAAACTACAATTAAAGAAAACTCCTAATAATGTTAAACATAAGCTAGGGTCTATTAAGTTTTGGGCATATATAGTAACCTAAATAAACACTAAATAAATGAATAAATGAAGGTCCCTGCCTACCTCAAACCTGGTAAAACAAACAAACAAACAAAATAACTAGCGATTTTCTAAGGCCTGATGATACTTTTTGAAGCTAACTTTAATATACTGCTCCCTGTTTTGAATTACCAACATTTATTGTCTATATATTCAAAAGAGTTGTGACTTCTACTTTGCCCCAGAGTGATCACAAAATTCCTTATGAATAATGGGAAAGCAATACATGTTTGTTATTGATTGATAATATCTAAATACCTCTTCTTTACTATTATGACAAATAAGGGAACTACCAATACAACTTGTCAACTACAAGTATTAAAAATTATGAATTAATATTTATGGCATGATTTAACCTTATTTAGGCCAATCGTTTATACTGTGAGGTTATAAATAAAAGATATTACTTGCTTACCGCATATGGGTTTTGAAGTATAATTGCTTTCTCAACAATGTTCCAATCAGCATTAGCAAGATCTTTGTCAAATTTGAGTGTAGAGGCTATAGATTTCGTTAGCTCTTGAAAGTGTTTATATGTATAATAAAGTGATTTATATTTTGTTGATGTGACATCACGAAGACCTTGGACACAAAGAACAAATTTTACAAATAGTAGGGATACCAACATTTTGATATGAATTACAAAGCTTTCTTTTGTTTTTATCTTAACATACTGTCACTAAGTATTTAAAAAATTAAAGACCCAATGTAAGTAGTTTGATAATTGAAGCACTAACAATTTCAACCTTTTCTACTTTCACATAACTTTTCACAAAAGCTAATATAAATCATGGTCATTATCATTAAAATAGTAGCTTGTGTTTATTGAGTGCTTACTATATGCTGGGAACACACATCTCAGCACCTTGCATGTGTTAAGTCTTTCCAACTTTTGAGGTCAGTGCTTTTTCCCAATTTGGTAGATGAGGAAATAGACCCACAGAAGATTAGGTAAATTGCTCAGGGTCACACACCTGACTAGTTAGTGGCCTACCTCCAAATTTTATGCTTTTTACCAATATGCTAATTGACTGAGATGAGTTCATCTACTGACACAATGTTTTAATATCAACTCTGAAATTCATGGAATGAAAAATGACTTGCACAGAGTATACAGGAGAAACAGTTATTTGCTGATTAAACAAAATAGCACCTCATTAATGTTTGAAGGACTCTTACTATTAGACACTAATTCCTATTTTTGTGCCGTAGAAGCTTCCTGTGAAAGCAATAATGTTCCAGCTCACCACTTCAGTGCAAGGAGACAGGCAATCCACAGTAAGGATCTTAGCTTTGTTTAGCTCCTTAAGTAGAACAGATGATACTCTTTGCAAAATCCCACTGTTAATCCCTTCTTCCCATTTTACTACCACCGACCTAGGAGTGGAGGATGGGACGGAGTAAATTAACATGCAAGAAAGCTCACTGTTCTTACAGAGCTTCAGTTTTTCTTCACTAAATCTTCCTGGGTAGCCACATACTTTTGGTTAGTTTCTAATGTTAAAAAAATAAAACAAAAGAAAACAAGTTCTGACAGTTTTTTTTTTTTGTTATTGTTGGTGGTGGTGTTGCTTTCATGGAGGGATGCAATTTCAGGATTGCTTACTCTTCCATTTTCACTGACATCACTTAATTTATGTCTCTCTCATATTAGTCAAGTAGGGACATGGAACCCGGGAAGAATCTGCTTGGCCTCTTTTTAGCTAAGATCAGGAAATTTTCATCCTAATAGAGAAAACCAATGAGAAGTAAGGAACCCTATTTTCAATTAAATAATGAAGTTTTGCATAAGATTTGGTGGAGGAACAGCAATATCAAAGGATTGTCAAAGGAAATGAGAAATTAGTAAATTTTAGAAATGATCAAAATAAGAAATATTTAAGAAAAAAATTATCATGTTGTGTTTACAATTTAACTTTCATTATATGATTGCTGTGATTTTTTTCAGGGGATTGTATGGTTAAGAAATAGGTCCTTAGTTACATGTTAATAAAGAATTTGATTTTGATGAGAGCACCAAATGCCTTTTTAAAAAAAATCTCTTTATGTAGATAATGAAATAACAGGTTGTCAAAAAACTGACAGCCGGAGGCGGAGCCAACATGGCACTAGAGATAGAAGCACCATGCTGTCCCTCCACAGCAAAGACTAAAAAAACTAAGTAAAACAGAGACAAATGTCAATCCTGGAACCCTAAGCATCAAATGAAGAGATAAAGAACTCAACCAAGCACCGAGTGCAATAAGAAACTGACTGAGAACAGAGAGCAAGGAGAGTTACGAACAGAGGTCCCCTATCAGCTAATGCAGCACAGATCCACCATCTTGGACTCCTGTCAGAGATCAGCAGACAGGGAGTAAAGGAAAGCAGCTTCATGGAGCTCCCAGGAGACAGAGGACCCAGGAACCAGCAAGCCACGCTTTCCCACCCCCCACCCTGCCTTCCCTGCTCGGCCTTTGCCACCTCCCAGCTGGCCAATCCGAGGCTTCCAGGCGGGCTGATTCCCACCTTCCCAGAGGGCTGATCTGCTGCTTCCCAGCTGGCTGAGACTGCGGCACAGGAACCGTCGGTTTGTGCCATGTGGATTCACCCCGCCCAAGCTTCTCCACTGCCATTTCTTTGTTGCTGGTGTTGCCTTTTTCAGCCTCTTTTGATTTCTTTCCTGCCTCTCACCTCCCCCCCCCCAGCCCTTCTCTCAAACACCTGACTCCATGTGCCATCTTTCCTTCTTTTTGACAGGCTGTGAAGCACTTCTTAGCTGGAGAACTACTTCCCCAGTCTGCCGCCAAGCTAGTGGGATCCCTGGGGGCTTTTCTTTTCTTTTCTTTTTCTTCATTTCTTGGTTTCTTGTCTCTTTCTACTTACCTTCTTTTACTGTCTCCTGAATACCTGGTGCTCTGTATCATCTCTACCCCTTCTAGCCAGGCTGTACTGTGCAGCTTGGGAGCCGCTTCCCTGGTCCACCCAGCTGCATCAGTGGGATCCCTGGGAGCATTTTTTTTTAAAATTTATTTTAGCGTTTATTTTTTTCTTTTTGTTTTTCCTTATTTCTTGTTTTCTTATCTCTCCACTCTAATGGCAGGCTACCTCAGCAATTTTTTTTGCTCTGTTTCTCTCTCCTCTCTCTCTTCTTTTTGATACCCAACCTAGCTCTGCACATCACAACCTCCCCCTTCTCTTCCCTGCTGCCTATCTGTGACATGCACTGAGGACTGCACTCCTGAGCAGCACAGGCATGGCGTACCAGAACCTACCCTGCACTGACCCCAGGCTCACCTTGTCGGACCCAGTACATGCCACATACAACCCATCCCAGCCCCTTCTCTTCAGATGGACCTGTCCTACTGCACCACAGCTGAGCAACTGGCCCTGTCCATTGGACAAGGAGGTGAAAAATATTGTGTCCACCGATGAGTAAACAACAAAGAAAGCACAGCCCGCCTGCTCAGACATAAAAAAAGCAGAAGGAAAAAATAAATCTACAATAAATAAACACAGAAAATAACTACTGAATGTCCCGAAAAAGCAGACAATATCAAAACATATTAAAAAACAAAAACAAAAAAAAGAAGGATGGTTCCAGTAGGCATCCAAAATAAAACACCAGATAACTTTCCAGTAGAAGAAAAGGCACTAGAATTACCTAATAGGGAATTCAAATCTCTAATATTCAGAGTTATCCAAGAGTTGAAGCAAAAAGCAGATAAAAATGAGGAAAAAATAGACAAATTCATGGAAAATACAGACAAAAAAATGAAGAAATCAGGAAAATAATACATGAACAAAATGACAAAATAAATTCAAAACTAGAAATCATACAAAAACAACAATTAGAAATCCAAAAGATAAACAAAAAGATTCAGAAATGGACAGTGTCATAGAAGGTCTGAGGAGTAAGTTTGAAACAATGGAAGACAGGATCAGCAAAATTGAAGACCAACACTTAGATACAACACTGTCTGAAGAAAAATCAGAAAAAAGAACAGAGAAAAGTGAAGAAACCCTGAGAATGATGTGGGATACAATCAAAAGTAAAAATTTGGGAATAGTCGGAGTTCCAGAACAGGGGGAGAAAAAGGAAAAACACAGAGAGGATCATTGAAGAATTGTTGACAGAAAACTTCCCCAATATCATGAAAGATGAAAAGATGACCATCTGAGAAACTCAATGACCCCCATATAGGATAGACTCCAAAAGAAAATCACCAAAGCATACTATAATCACACTCGCTAAAACCAAAGACAAAGAAAGAATCCTGAGAGCAGCTAGAAAAAAACAAAAAGTCACATACAGAGGGGAAACTAAGCTGTGATTACTCAGCAGAAACCATGCAGGCAAGAAGGCAATGGGATGAAAAAAAAAATCGCCAACCAAGAATAATATATTCTGCAAAACTCTCATTGAAATATGGTGGTGAAATTAGGACATTTCCAGATAAACAGAACTTAAGGGACTATGTGAAAACAAACGAAACTTACAAGAATTATTAAAGGGAGTCCTTCGGATTGAGAACAAACAACATCAGACGACAGCCTGAATCTAGGAAATAAGATCCCACTAACCAGATACCAACCCAGGAAATGAACTCTCAAGGACTATACAAAACCAAAAGATTTACAACAGGGAACAAGAGAGATTAATCTGCAAACGACAACAATGTCAGAACAATAAAACAGGGAATAAATGCTGTAGGTATAGAACTTTCCAATGAGAGGAAGGCAAGGTGATACTAAGTAATAATAGACTGGTTCACACCTAGGAAGATAAGGGTAAATTTCAAGGTAACCACAGAGAAAGTTAACAAACCTACTCATCAAAATAAAGAAAACAAATTCTCAGTAAACACAAAATCTACAAAAAACAAAAGAAATGGAAAAAAAA
Organism: Trichechus manatus latirostris; assembly: GCF_000243295.1. NCBI lineage: Eukaryota > Metazoa > Chordata > Mammalia > Sirenia > Trichechidae > Trichechus > Trichechus manatus. The sequence continues at coordinate 22,210,952 of NW_004443962.1, read as the reverse complement.
ATCCACAAACAAAAGGAATTCAGCACAGTAGAGTAAGAGGAATAAAGAAATTGTCAGCACCACAAAAAAAAAAAAAATCACTACAAAATGACAACAAAAATTCACACCTATCAATAATGACACTGAATTTAAATGGCCTAAATGTACCCATTGAGATAATACAAAGTATCTTCTCTGATCAAAATGCCATCAAAGTAGAAATTAACAGCAGGAAGAGCAAGGAAAAAAAAATCAATTATATGGAAACTAAATAACATCCTGCTTAAGAACCACTACATATTAGAAGAAATTAAAGATGGAATCAAAAAATTCCTAGAATCAAATGAGAATGAAAACACATCATACCAAAGCCTTTGGGACACAGCAAAGGCAGTGATCAGAGGTCAATTTATAGCAATAGATGCACACATCAAAAAAAGAAGAAAGGGACAAAATCAAAACATTAGCTACACAACTTGAACAAATAGAAAGACAAAAGCAAAAGAAGCCCACAGCCACCAGCAGAAAGGAAATAATAAAGATCAGAGCAGAAATAAATGAAATAGAGAATAGAAAAAAATCAACAAAACCAAAAGTTGGTTTTTTGAAAGACTCAACAAAATCGACAAACCACTAGCCAAACCGACAAAAGAAAAACAGGAGAGGATGGAAATAACCCAAATAAGAAATGAAATGGGGATGTTACAACAGACCCAACTGAAATAAAAAGGATCATAACAGAGTATTATGAAAAACTACTCCAACAAATTTGAAAATCTAGAGGAAATGGACAAATTTCTAGAAACACACTACTTACTCAAACTATCACAAATTGATGTTAAATATCTGAACAGACCCATAACAAGAGAAAAGATTGAGAAGATAATTAAAAAAAAAAACCTCCCAACAACAACAAAAAAAGCCCTGACCCAGATGGCTTCACTGGAGAAATCTACCAAACATTCAGCAAAGAGCTTATACCAGTACTACTCAAACGATTTCAGAACATAGAAAACGAAGTGATACTTCCAAATTCATGCTATGAAGCCAGCATAACCCTGATACCAAAACCAGGCAAAGACTCCACAGAAAAAGAAAATTACAGACCAATATCTCTCATGAATATAAATGCAAAAATTCTAGCCAATAGAATTCAGCATCATATCAAAAATATACTATACCACAACCAAGTAGGATTCATACCAGGTATGCCAGGATGGTTCAACATTAGAAAATCAATCAACGTAATCTGCCACATAAAAAAAAGAATCACATGATCATCTCGATCGACACAGAAAATGCATCTGACAAAGTCCAACACCCATTCCTGATAAAAACTCTCAATAAAATAAGTATAGAAGGTGTCATGGATTGAATTATGTCCCCCAAAACATGTGTGTATCAGTTTGGCTGGGCCATGATTCCTGGTACTGTTTGATTTTCCTATATGTTGTAAACCCTGCCTCTATGATGTTAATGAGGAAGGATGGGTGGCAGTTGTGTTAGTAAGGCAGGACTGGATCTACAAGACTGAATTGTGTTCTGAGGCAATCTCTTGAGATATAAAAGACAGAAGTGAGCAGAGAGACAGGGGGACCTCTTACCATCAAGAAAGCAGTGCCAGGAGAGTGCGTCCTTTGGACCGGGGTCCCTGCAGAGACAAGCTCTTAGTCCGGGGGAACACCAAAGAGAAGAAGGCTGACAGAGAGAAAAAGCCTTCCCCTGGAGCTGATGACCTGAATTTGGACTTTTAGCCTACTTTGACTGTGATGAAATAAACTTTTCTTCATTAAAACCATCCACTTGTGGTATTTCTGTTATAGCAGCATTAGATGACTAAAACAGAAGGGAAATTTCTCAACATAATAAAGGGCGTCTATGCAAAACCAATGGCCAACATCATTCTTAATGGAGAGAGGCTGAAAACATTCCCCTTGAGAACAGGAACAAGACAAGGATGCCCTTTATCACCACTCCTATTTAACATTGTGCTGGAAGTCCTAGCTAGAGCAATAAGGCAAGAAAAAGAAATAAAGGGCATTCAGATCGGTAAGGAGGAAGTAAAACTCTCCCTATTTGCAGATGATATGATACTATACATAGAAAACCCAAAAGACTCCATGAGAAAACTACTGAAACTAATAGAAAGATTCAGCAGAGTAGCAGGATATGAGAAAAACATCCAAAAATTAGTTGGATTCCTACACACCGATAAAGAGAACGATGAAAAGGAAATCAGGAAAACATTTATAATAGCCCTTAAAAAAACAAAATACTTTGCTAGAAATATAACCAGGGATATAAAAGACGTATACAAAGAAAACCACAAAACACTACTGCAAGAAACCAAAAGAAATCTACAGAAATGGAAAAACATACCATGTTCAGGGATAGGTAGGCTTAACATCGTGAAAATGACAATTCTACCCAAAGAAATCTACAAATACAGTGCAATCCAGATTCAAATACCAACAACATTCTTTAAAGAGATGGAAAAAACAATCATTAAGTTTATATAGAAAGGGAAGAAACACCGGATAAGCAAAGCACTATTGAAGATAAAGAATAAAATAAGAGGACTTGCACTACCTGATCTCAGAACCTACTATACAGGTACGGTAGTCAAAACAGCCTGGTACTGGTACAACAACAGATGCATTGACCAGTGGAACAGAATTGAGAACCCAGATGTAAATCCATCCACCTACGGTCACCTGGTCTTTGACAAGGGCCCAAAATCCATCGAATGGGGAAAAGACAGTCTTTTTAACAAATGGTGCTGGCAAAATTGGATATCCATCTGCAAAAAAATGAAACAGGACCCATACCTCACACCATACACAAAAACTGTTTCAAAATGGATCAAAGACCTAGATATAAAAACAGAAAGTATAAAGGTCATAGAAGAAAGAACAGGATCAATGCTAGAGACCCTAGTACATGGCATTAACAGGATACAGCATACAAACTCCAGAAGATAAGCTAGATAACTGGGATCTTCTAAAAATTAAACATTTATGCTCATCAATAGACTTCATCAAAAGAATAAAAAGAGAACCTACAGACTGGGAAAACATTTTTTGGCTATTACAAATCCGACCAAAGTTCTAATCTCTAAAATCTATAGGAAAATCCAACACTTCTACAACAAAAAGACAAATAATCCAATTAAAAAATGGGCAAAGGAAATGAACAGACACTTCACCAAAGAAGACATTCAAGTGGCTAACAGACACATGAGGAAATGCTCACGATCACTAGCCATTAAAGAAATGAAAATCAAAACTACAGTGAGATACCATCTCATCCTGGCATTACTGGCACGAATCAAAAAAACAGAAAATAACAAATATTGGAGAGGCTGCAGGGAGATTGGAACTCTTAGGCACTGCTGCTGGGAATGCAAAATGGTAGAAGCCATTTTGGAAAACGATACAGCGCTTCCTTAGAAAGCTAGAAATAGAAGTACCATATGATCCAGCAATCCCACTCCTAGGAATATATCCTAGAGAAATAAGAGCCATCACACAAATAGACATATGGACACCCATGTTCATTGCAGCATTGTTCACAATAGTGAAAAGATGAAAACAACCTAGATATCAATCAACAGATGAATGGATAAACGTAGTATGATACCTACACACAGTGGAATGCTATGCAATGAAAAAGAACAATGATGAATGTGCGAAGTATCTGACAGCATTATGCTGAATGAAATAAGTCAATCAGAAAGGGGTCAGTATTGTATGAGACCATTAACTATAAAAACTCATGAAAAGGTTTACACACAAAAAGAAGCAATCTTTGATGCTTATGATGGAGGGGAGTGGTGGGGGTGGAAAAACACTAAATAGACGATAGATAAATGATAACTTTGGTTAAGGGTAAGACAGTACACAATACTGGGGAAGCCAGCACAACTTGTTCAGGGTAAGGTCATGGAAGCTCCATGGACAAATCCAAACTCCCTCAGGGACCAAATTACTGGGCTGAGGGCTGTGGGGACCATGGTCTCAGGGAACATCTAGCTCAACTGGTGTAACATAGTTTATAAAGAAAATGTTCTATATTCTACTTTGGTGAGTAGTATCTGGGGTCTTAAAAGCCTGTGAGTGGCCATCTAAGATACTCCATTGGTCTCAGTCCTTCAGGAGCAAGGAAAATTGAAAAAAACTAAAGACACAAGGGAAAGAAGGGAGAGTGCTGACATATCATGGGGTTGTTAACCAATGTCATAAAACAATGTATGTACTAACTGTTTAATGAGAAGCTAGTTTGTTCTGTAAACATCCATCTAAAGTACAATAAAAAATAAAAAACTGACCACTTAGTGGTGACAAAAATAAAATGGTTTGGAGTGGGCCTAAAATTTAGTGTTTTCTAAACTGATACATTCATATGAGATAAAAAGCAATTATACAGGTTTCATTACTACAGGACTTCTTGGTGCTTGTAAGATGCTACTATATATCATGAATCTTCCAGATGGAGATAGTGCCACCAGGGCTCCAGTATAAACATACAGCTTGCTAAACCAGTCCCTCCTTCCTGACCCAGCAAAAGTCACATATTAATCTCTCAAAATGTTTAACTCAATTATGTTTGTGGGACACAAAGGTGTGAATAAACAAGCTTCAGTCCTTCACCAAATATTTAAGTTCCTGCCATGGGCCTGGCACTGTTATAGTCAAAAGGTACACGTATTTGCTTTACAAAACATGTTTTTAGTCCAGGTCTACAAAGTAATATAGATTTACATCTTTTACATCTGTAATATTTACGTCATTAGCCCTGACTTCTTCCCTAAGATCCAGGGACACATTCGACTGCCACTTTGGTTTCTCTTCTTGACTGTCTACTAGACGTTTCAAATTTAATAAACAAAAAATAACTTCTGATGTGTTTCCTGAAACTGACCATTTCCCAAGGTAGTTAATAACATCAACACCAACCTGTTGTTGAGGTCAAATATCTACAAATGCTCCTTAATTCCTCTTATTTTTAGACCTCTCATCCAATCTCTACCACTAAATACATTTCAAATATGCGCTCTTTTCTCTCCTTTGCCACAATTCTAGTCCAAGCCACAATTATCTCTGTCTTAGTCACCTAGTGCTGCTATAACAGAAATACCACAAGTGGATGGCTTTAACAAAGAGAAATTTATTCTCTCACAGTCTAGTATGCTACAAATCCAAATTCAGGGCATCACCTCCAGGAGAAGGCTTTCTCTTTTTGTCGGCTCTGGGGGAAGGCCCTTGTCATCAGTCTTCCCTTGATCTGGGAGCATCTCAGCACAGGAACCTCAGGTCCAAGGGACGTGCTCTGACCCTGGCACTGCTGTCTTGGTGGTATGAGGTCCCCTGTCTCTTTACTTGCTTCTCCCTTTTATATCTCAAAAGAGATTGGCTTAATACACTACCTAATCTTATAGACCTCATCAATATAACTGCCGCTAATCTATCTCGTTACTTCATAGTAATAGCATTTACAGCACATAAGGAAATCACATCAGATGATCAAATGGTAGAAAATCATACATTTCTGGGAATCATGACCTAGCCAAGGTGACAGATATTTTTGGGGGACACAATTCAATCCTTGACAATTTCCCCTTGGACTAATGCAATAGCTTCCTAAATGGTATTTTTGCTTCTACTTTCCCATACCCTCCCCCAGTCCGTTACCCACAGCAACCAGAGTGGTCCTTTTAAGACCTTAATCATATAATGATACTTACTTGCTTAAAACCAACCAATGAATTACTTTTGCCCTTAGAATAAAATCCTGACTTCTTACTGTGACCTACAAGGTTCTTTGTATCTAACTCTTTCTTACCTTTCCCATCTGGTTTTTCTCCACTCTCCATATTATTCTCTAAGGTTTCAACTCCTCAAAACTTCTTTTGTTTCCTTAAACACACTCTTTCTCTAGCTTCCTGAAGAATTTAGCACCTGTTATGCTCTTTTTTAAATTTCATTTTGTGGTTTGTTTACTTCAGTGCACATAGGACCATCTGATATGACCTTATTTGAGTTGCTTATTGCCTGTCTCTCCTGACTCTAATGTGAGCTCCATCAGATCAGAAATCTTGTCTGTCTTCATAATGTTTCACTGTCAGTTCGTTATCAGCATATAGTAGGTTCTTAATAAAAATTGCTGAATAATTAAATAAATGAATACATTTGCACTATTATTTTAGTTAAACTAGACTAATGCAAATAAGTAACCTTTTTAAATAAACAAGTTTATTAGTCAAAACCATTAATGTGCCTTATTTATAGACTATTTCCTCTTCAGCTAGGCACTAGTGACTTGTATTTATATGGATTCTTCATTATTAGTACTTCTTAAGCATATTTAGAATAGTTTCTCTTCACTCACAATACTAATTTAGTAGGTCTTACCTAGTTTAGTAACTGCCAGTGGCAAAATGAATTTATTGAAAATCAAGGTAATGAAACATACTGACACTCCATGAAATAACATCTAGAATAAAAAAAAAAGTATGAAAATTTCATATAAAATACTCTATATTTATCAATGTAAATTAAGCTAGGTTGTACCATGTCAACAGATGCTCATAGCTGAGGAGGAATTTGATTGCTAGGAATGGAGAAGAAGATAGTTGTCAGTTGTTCCTCCTATCCTCAGTCTTGCCATCATAGCTAAATCATTTCTACAGTCCAAGTGCAGCTGAGCTACCTCACAGTTAAAAATATTTTTAGCACAAGAAACAGCTTTATAATCTATAAAATAAAAAATACAGTGTTCTTTACTTGTGATTTTTCCCTCTCAGTTCCAGTGGAAGAGTCATAGGCAAGTAGAAGGGCCATGTTTATATTAGGTGTCCCTCTCATTTCACTCAAGGCCATTATGAATGCCCAGCGCCAGCTGAACCCATGACCAAGTCGAGACAAAAGGGGGCTCATTAATAGAATGACCAGAAGTCTAAAAGAGAAAATAATTTTTAGAAAGTTATTCTTGTCACAGAAACTTATTTCCATTTTATTCCACTCTATTCTAATTTATTCCCTGTGGAATGCCAACTGTCAGACAAATGTGCCATTTTTCACACATTATTGTCATAGCACCAAAGGAAGGCCAGGAGAATACATAGAATTATAAGAATAGCATTATTCTCTTTGTTTCTTTCTCCTATGAGAATAGTAAGGTAATTTCACACCATCTTTGGATCCCAAAAAGGAATGAAAACAAATCTAATGAATAAAAGGTGAGAGGAAAATATTCCTCTTTTCTTTTTTTTTTCCCATAGATTAACCTTGCTGACTCTGTCCAATGAATTGACCAAACACTGGTCAATTCATTTATGTGTATTTATTTTTTCAGTAATATAATAATTTCTATAATTTCCACTAAATGCATCTGATATTTTGGAAATAATTTCCATTTACTTGGCACTAGCAAACTTGATGTCAACTACCTAACAAATTTTTCTAGGTAGCAAGTAGAATGCTAGCAATTTGAGTAATAGAAACGAAAGAAATGGGAGACTCCAGTCATAGCCGTTTATCCTCTTCCATGCCACCTCCTTTGTAGCTATAGGAGTAGACATTTTTCTGCCTCTTAAAACTGGTAAAAGGGACTAGAAAAATTGTTCAAGCAAAAAAGATAAGTATTAAGAGGAATTCTTTATGTTTTTTTAAAAACATTATTTTCAATTCTAATTTTTAATTAGTAAGAAATTGTTTCTCGTATAATATTAAGCAACCAAAGTGAGATAATTTTTTTTTATTTATGATAGATGTTTAACCTCATAAAGCTCACAGAAAACAAAACAAAACAGGATGAACTATGCAAAGTGTTAATAGTGGTTGTTTCTGGAAAGTAAAATTAGGAAAGTTTTCTTCTTTCTAATTTCCAAAAATTTTACAAAATGTTTGCACTGCCTGAACTGCAGTTTAAAACTGAAAGATACTAATTTGCTGATAGATCTTTGGAAATTTTTAGAGTTGACCATTCTAAGATATGAAACATTTTAATATTTAAAAGATTATCTTCAGACTTACTCAATTTCCTATGAATAGAAAAATTCAAATGATATTCTTACCTTAAGACCATCAGTGTGAAGTACATATTTAGTGAAAAGTATATATCAGAAAATGATATATATAAATATGTTTGTGCAGGAATTAGAAGACCAATGAAAGTAAACACCATAAGAAATGAAACAAATGATAAACAATTCCAGAATCTGTATTTTCAGAAAAAAATTAAGTTAATTAATCTAGCATATATTTACTGTGAAGTACATATTTAGTGAAAAGTATATATCAGAAAATGATACATATAAATATGTTTGTGCAGGAATTAGAAGACCAATGAAAGTAAACACCGTAAGAAAGGAAACAAATGATAAACAATTCCAGAATCTGTATTTTCAGAAAAAAATTAAGTTAATTAATCTAGCATATATTTATTGCAAGACTTATCGATCTGATGCACTGTGGTAGGCATTACAAGGAAAATGAATAAGGAAATTTACCAAGACTCAAGGGGCTTCAAATCTAACGGAGGAGAAGGAGTTTGAAGCCAAGTAAACAAATAATTCTAAAGCAATTTTAAGCAGCAATTTTAACACTGCATGTAAATAAATCAGTGTCATTCTTTTTGAACTGATTTTGAAAGAAATATTTAGGTTGTGGCTATGCTATTTAATAGAACTCAGTCATTCAGGCATTGTGATCCATGTAGCTCAAGAATACTGAATGTAAAGTCCTCATTTCATAGTTGTTGTTAGCGGCCCTCAACTCCTGGTGACCCCATGTACAACAGAACAAAATACTACCTGGTCCTGTACCATCTTCATGACCGGTTTCAGATCTAACTGCTGTGATTCACAGGGTGCTCTTTGGCTCATTTTTGGAAGTAGATTGCTAGGCCTTTTTTCCTAGTCCATTTTAGTCTGGAAGCTCTGCTGAAACCTGTTCAGCATCATAGCAACATGCAAGCCTCCACTGACAGAAGGGTGGTGCCTATGCATGAGGTGCACTGGCTGTTAATTGAACCAGGGTGTCCCGCATGGAAGGAGAGAATTCTACCACTGAACCACAAATACCACCCACCCCCGCCATCTTGTTCAATAGGAAAAGCTAAAATCATTTCTTTTAAAAAGGAATGCTAAACTGTTAAGTCTGATTTAAACAGTTATAGGATTAAGCTGTTGCCTAAAATCTAGCTAGTTCTCAGAACATGTGAACGGATCTTTTATTCATCTAAATGCCATTTGTAGAGTCTCCATTTTGAACTTGTGAAAATATAAGTATTCAAGTTCTTCAAAGTCCAGTAAAACCCCACATCATTCCTAGAATTCGGGGTCTTATCAGCTGCAGACAAAACAGTTTGAAAAAGAACATTCAAATTCCAATACTGGTCAAGTTTTGGTGTTGGGAGCATGAGAGGCTATGTTTTAAACCTTACTTCTTTTTATCTTTCTGTATATTTTATCTCTTTAATGTCCATATAGTATATTTATAACAAAATAAATTGAAAATATTAAAAAGGCACACAAGTACCCTTATATGAGGGGAGGAGATTTGGTTTTATCCATTGCTAGCCTGATTCTGTCCCTGAGACACTCTGAAGATCACAGTGGTGCAAGCAGTTGTGATAGGCTGCTGATCTAAAGGTTTGAACCCACCTAGTGGCCTGGTGATCTCCTTCGTAAAGATTATAGCCAAGAAAAGCCTATGGAGCAGTTCTACTTTGTAACACACGAGAGTTGCCAGGAGTCAGAACTGACTCAGCAGCAACAAGTTTGGTGTTGGAGATACTCTTGTCTCCAGAAATACTGCTTTTGCCTAAAAACAAATTTGATACTAAATGTAAACCCTTGTCTGTTACATTCATAGAAAATTTCTGTTTCTGAACTCTATTTCAGAGGCACACTTAGAGATTATCAGAGAAACATTCAAAAGGAAATATTTTAGCACAGGAAATAATGAATCCCATCTTTTGAAATAATCTTCTGTGGCTGAACTTTTACTTCTACATCCCTTTCTTGTATATGTATGGCCCTACTTTTAATTATATTGTCTTCTGGATTCAAGTATTGAATTAGACACTAATTTGCAGGAAAAAACACTAAGATATATTTTCTGGCAATTTTGTAATTTTTGTATTCTTTACTCTTTTGACTTCACTACAAAAAGCACATTCAATTGTTGTACCATATATATGGGTATGAAAAGAAAATTCCCTCAATGCATTATAACCACCTACCCACACAATTAATGAAGTCAATTGCAAACACTGAGTAGAATAATTCAGTCAAATGAAAGGTGGGTATGAATCATGATCATACCTTTACTATACGTTAACAATGAAATGATTCAAAAACTTACCCTAACAATCTGGGTAAATGCCACCAAATGCCAAAAATCAGTTTTGTCAGTTAACATAAAAATTAATCAAATCAGTTAAACAACAAATATTGAGGAACTGTCAAGACTCTTTGATATGTACTAGGAATTAATGGGAGAACCCTGATGAGAAAGAAACCATGTTCTCTAAGAAATCAGCCTCTATCAAACTCAGGGTTGGCATGAGCTAGTCTATCAAATTCCAAACCCATCTAAAAGATGTGCATGTGTGTGTGTGTGTGTTAAGTCAGACACAGAAAAAGAAATCTTGAATTATTTTTTTCAAATCCCTTTTCCTCATTTGGAGATCATGAGTTGTCTTAATAAACCCAGGTCTTTTAATGTAGCAGTGGATCACAACATCATCTGTACGTCATTATCATCTGGGTTGTGTTTTTAAAAGTCAGTTGTCTCATAATCTCACCTTCAGAGATTTTGAGTCTAATAGGTTGAGGTATCTACCTATCGACTGATAGATCAGTCGATTGATTGATCCACTCACCCATCCATCCATCCATCCATCCATCCATCCATCCATCCATCCACCCACACATCCATCCATCCATCTATCTTAGTGCCCAATTTTGCACAGCCACTAGTCTAAAGGGATGATATGACCTTATAAACTAGACATATTGGAGAAGTCAATTCCCCAGGAATAAAAGACTATGCAGGCTGGTAAAGAGGTAATTTCTATTTTATATAAGGTGTTTAGGGAATTTCTTTCCAAGGAGGTTATGTATGAATAGAAGTATAAAGAAGTGAGGGTTGCCATGAGTTGGAATAGACTCAATGGCAAATGATTAAATCATCTGTTAGAATCCTTACCCCTATATCTGTCGATGTAATCCTGTTTAGAAATAGAGTTGGATTTTTTTTTTTTTAATTAATGAGGCCATCAGTGTAGGGGTGGCCTAAACCTAATCACTTCAAAGTTATTGAAAAATGTACATTAGAGCCATGCACAAACAAAGGCAGATGAATCTACAATCCCGTGAACTCCAAGGATTGCTGGAAGTAGCATATGATCAGGAACGGATGGTACTGAAGAAAGAAGTCCAAGCTGCTCTGAAGGCTTTGGTGAAAAACAAGACAGGATACCGATGGAGATGTTTCAGCAAAGGGATACAGCACTGGAAGTACTCACCTCGTCTATGCCAAGAAATTTGGACAGTTGCCTGGCCAACCGACTAGAAGAGATCTATACTTATGCCTATTCCCAAGAAAGCTGATTCAACCGAATGTGGAAATTATCGAACTACGTCATTAATATTACACGCAAGTAAAATTTTGCTGAAGATCATTCAACAGTGGCTGCAGCAGTATATCAACAGGGGACTGTTAGAAATTCAAGCCAGATTCATAAGAGGATGTGGAACCAGGGATATCATTGCTGATGTCAGATGGATCCTGGCTGAAAGCAGAAAATACCAGAAAGATGTTTGCCTGTGTTTTATTGACTATGCAAAAGCATTCGATTGTGTGGATCATAACAAATTATGGATAACATTGCAAAGAATGGGAATTTCAGAACACTTAATTGTGCTCCTGAGGAATCTGTACATAGATAGATCAAGAGGCAGTCGTTCGAACACAACAAGTAGATACCAGGTGGTTTAAAGTCAGGAAAGGTGTGTGTCAGGGTTGTATTCTTTCAGCATACTTATTCAATCTGTATGCTGAGCAAATAATCCATGAGGTTGGACTATATGAAGAAGAATGGGGCATCAGGATTGGAGGAAGACTCATTAACAACCTATGTTATGCAGATGACACAACCTTACTTGCTGAAAGTGAAGAGGACTTGAAGCACTTACTGATGAGGATCAAAGACCACAGCCTTCAATATGGATTACACCTCAACATATAGAAAAAAAAAAAATCCTCACATCTGGACCAATAAGCAGCATCATGATGAATGGAGAAAAGATTGAAGTTGTCAAGGATTTTATTTTACTTGGATCCACAATCAACACTCATGGAAGCAGCAGTCAAGAAATCAAAAGACGCATTGCATTGGGCACATCTGCTGCAAAAGACCTCTTTAAAGTGTTGAAAAGCAAAGATGTCACCTTGAAGACTAAGATGTGCCTGACCCAAGCCACTGTATTTTCAATCACCTCATATGTGTGTGAAAGCTGGATGATGAATAAGGAAGACCAAAGAAGAGCTGACGCCTTTGAATTGCCGTGTTGGCAAAGAATATTGAATATACCGTGGACTGCCAAAAGAACAAACAAATCTGTCTTGAAAGAAGTACAGCCAGACTGCTCCTTAGAAGCAAGGATGGCAAGACTATATCTCACATACTTTGGATGTGTTATCAGGAGGGACCAGTCCCTGGAGAAGGACATCATGCTTGGTAAAGTAGAGGGTCAGCGAAAAAGAGAAAGACCCTCAATGAGATGAATTGACATAGTGGCTGCAACAATGGGCTCAAGCATAACAATTGTGAGGATGGCACGGGACTGAGCAGTGTTTTGTTCTGTTGTACATGGGGTCACTATGAGTAGGAACCAACTTGAGGGCACCTGACAACATCAGAAGCTGAAATAGACAAAGAAGATCTACCCCTAGAGTAACACCCCGAATTCAGACTTCTAGTCTTCTGAACTGTGAAAAAAAAAATTGTTCTTTAAAGCCATCCACTTGTGGTATTTCTGTTACAGCAGCACTAGTAATAAGACATCATACAAGTGGGTGGCTAAAGTCGGATAGTAGACATGCTCAGAGGAGGACAGGAAACCAAGAAGCTTGAGAGGTGTGGCAATGGAAGAATCTACTCTGTGTATACTGACATTGCTGAGACTGGTGACAGAGTAAGGTGGGGGAGGGTCTCAGTGAGACAGGCGCCAAAACTCTTACAAAATAAAGAATGCGACTGGGGTTCTATAGATAACCTCACCCACCAAGGATGTGGCAGATGTCATGAGCTTCAAAATCGTGTTCTTCTGTAGGAGAAAAAACGATCTAGAAATGGCATTAAGGAATAGGGAAATCACCTGCTCACTTCCAGGATGGACCAGGGATGTAGGTGAGAAAGACACCACAGCTTGTAAGGAATATAAAGGAAGTAATGTCTTCAGGGGACACCCAGCTTTCAGTTAGAGCAAGAAGGTTGAAAGGATTCACTTTCTATAGACATAAACATTTGCTTAAAAAATTTATTAACTACATTCTTCCCACAACTGGCCTAATTAATTCTGCCTAGCTCCTAGTGCAATGGACATCTATTGTCATTCACATGAAATTTTGTGGAAGTGCTCCAGAATCCTGTACGATCCCACAACCTTAAATATCTGGCTTTGGAATTCATTCTAGCTTCTCTAATTTTCTCCCAAACTCCAAAAATCATTGTTCACACTCAGGGTCTCTCTTAGCACATGTTGCCGTTGTGTGATTTAGATCAAGTTCCCATTGTGTGTGTTGGGGGACTACAGAAGCGCCCTTCCTTTAGTCTGACACAGACTCCACTCACCCTCAGCTAGGTGCCCTCAAGCAGGGCACAATTTGCACACGTGTACCCATAGTCTTGCTTACATTTAATTTGGCCATGCCTTCTTTTTAACACTGACAACCCTCTTCAAATACCCTAACTTAATTTTTCAATTTCTTTTCTGTGCCATCTCTTCTTTGTTCTTAAAATATCAGTCTTCCAGTCTAGTGGCCTTGCTGCATGAAGCCACATTGAAGCCTGAGGCAAAAGAAGCAATCAGTAGGAGTGATCCTGTCTTTACTATTTTGATGTTTTGTTCATCATGGATTTTTGGCATTAATTTCAAATTTTTTAAAATATTGCATTAAATATTTACCTTGATTACTAAATTTTTTATCACCCTCTTAACTGTTGTGCCTGAGGCAAATGCCTCACTTGCCTCGCCCTGCCCTAATCCCAGTCCTGTCTCATGGCTCAGGACATCCACCAGGATTTGCTAAGTAGATGGTCAGAGACTTGCAGAATTAGTGGGGAAATAAAGTCAACACGAACTCAAGGTTACAAATGTTACCTAAAATTAGAGGATTGAAGGCACAGGCCAGAGAGTTTTTAGGATGGGTTTTCAGTTGTGTAGTTTTCAAGTTGATGTATCTTCCTTTGACCATGTAGATGTGCATGTGGCTACTACCATAATATTATAGCTTCTGAGATATGAAATAAAGTGAAAATATGCTAGCCACTCACTCGACAAGAAGTGCTTCAACTCCTGGTTTAAAACTTGTAGAATTTAAAAAAAGTCCCATAATGGCAAGAGTAAATATTCCAGACATTCCAATTAACTCACCTATTTTTAAAAAGAAATGAAGTATTGTTTTAACATCAAGAGTGGCACAAGTTTTATCAGAGATGATAATATCAGATATCTTGAAAGGATAGTGACTTTATAGAGAGGCTCCCCCCACTTGGTTTCAGATGAGAAATGTTGCAAATTATTACTACAACCTATTGTGGTTTTTTGTTGTTGTTACTCTTTGCTTGTTTTTCTATAGCTTCACACTCAACTCTGTAGTAAAGTCTATTCTGGACATCCTTGCATTGCTTTGGCTTCAGATAACTAGCAACAATATGGAGCTCACAAAACACTTTGGCAGATGTAGGCTGGTAGAGGTCTAGTTGTCCCAAAGGGGCTCTGGAAGGATGAATTAATTGGAAATTAGCTGATGAGCTCTTTATGGAACTCATACGCTTTCTCCTTGGGAGATGTAGGAGATAGGAATGGTTTGATCCTGTGATAGGACTAAGAGAGTCAGGCCAGCAGAGATTCAATATGGGCCTCCTTCCCCTGTTTAAGGAGCCCTGGTGGCACAGTGATTAAGCATTCGGCTGCTAACCGAAAGGTCAGTGGTTAGAATCCACCAGCCGCTCCTTGAGAGAAAGATGTGGCAGTCTGCTTCTTAAAGATTTACAGGCTTGGAAACCCTTGTCCTATAGGGTTGCTATGAGTTGGAATCGACTTGACGGTAGTGGGTTTGTTTGTTTTTTCCTGTTTAATTTAATTTTGTTTTGGTCATTAACTGTGAGGTACTGAAAAGTTTAAAGACCCGTTTGTTTTTTCAGTTGCTGTTTAGTCGATTAGAACTCATGGTGGCTCCATGTGTTGCAGAGTAGAGCTGCACTCCATAGGGTTTTCCAGTCTGTGAACTTTCAGAAGCAGATTGCCAGGCCTTTCTTACTAGGCGTCTCTGGGTGGGTTCGAACCACCTATCTTTCAGCTTGTTAGCAAGCACTTAACCCCTTGTGCCACCCAGGAACTCCTAAAGAGTCATCTGTGGAGTGGTCTTAAGAGGAGCTCTGTGAGAGTTGTTCCTGCCTTTACCCTAGTTTCTAAAAGAGATTTATTATCACAGTGAGATGTTCAAATAATATGGTAGAGTATAAAGATTACATGTTAAAAAAAGAAAACCACTTATTGTGCCACTCCAGGACTTCAGATATGATGAGTTAGAGAAAAATTTACTAGAATTTCTGTGAGGGAGAGCACTGTATTTGCTTAGAATATAATTTGATAAGCTACTTAAGAATAGCGAATGAGATCCAAAGGTCATATGCAAGCATTATAGGATACTTACTGAATTTCTATAACTTGAGACAAGTGAGGAATGATATAAAAGTGAGGAATTAGGAGCCCCGATGGCCCAGTGGTTAATCACTCAGATGTTAACCGAAAGGTCAGTGGTTTGAACCCATCAGGCCCTGTGAGGGAGAAAGATGTAGCAGTCTGCTTCCCTAAAGATTATAGCCTTGGAAACTCTATGTGGCAGTTCTCCTCTGTCCTATAGGGTCGCTATGAGTCAGAATAGACTTGACTGCAATAGGTTTGGTTTTTTTGTTTTTTATCAGATCTCATAGAGCTGTAAACTACATAATGTAACTTTTCCCTGTGAGCTCTCCTTTTCTGCCCATCTTTGGTAGAATTTAAAGTCACACTTTCTTAAAACACCACAATGAAATTAAACAATAATATGTAATTCTGTAATCGGCTTCTTTTTTCTATTTATGCCAGAGGCATATCTAAGTTATGGCAAGTACGGCACGTGCCCTGGGAGCCACTTGAAGGGAGTGAGGGGCACTGAGCGGTTTCTGTTAACCTGGTTCAGTGAAGCGGGGGAGGGGCATTGAGCAGTTTCTATCAAGCCGGTTCAGTGAAGAGGGGCCACTGAGCAGTTGCTATTAACCTGGTTCTGCCTGACTCCTTCCTCAAGCAGAGCCGACACAGAGGCCTAGTGAGGGGGACAGAGGAGGCACTTGCCCTGGGCGCAAGCCCAAGGGGGCGCCAGAAGAGGCACGGAATGACATTTCGAGGTGCCACAAATATGAAAAGCGCCTGACTGAGACAGCCAGACAAGAGGGGGAAAGGTGTTTCTGCTGACGGATTGCAGCTATCAACACCTAGTCACCGGAAAATTGGGAGGGGGCACCGTTTAGAGATTGCCCCTGGGCGCTGGTTATCTTGCTTGGTTTCCTCGATATGCCCCGGAGAGGGCAATTTCAGTGCTTGACATAGCTGCTATTTTCCGTAGATGCCTCTGTGGATAGCAGACACTGTTCCATTAATAAAAAATTTGTGTTTAATACTATAGAATATTGTGGATATACCTCTTTCTGTCACATGGGGTCGCTATAAGTCAAAAATCAACTCCACAGCAACTAACAACAACATATACATATATAACCCACTGCGGGGGAGTATTCCAACTCACAGCGACCCCATAGGGTTTCCAAGGCTGTCAATCTCTATGGAAGAAGACTACCATATGTTTCTTCCGCGAGCTCCTGGTGGTTTGGAACCACTCACCCTTCATTTAGCAGCCTAGAGCTTTAACCATGGCATCACCAGGGCTATGTACGTATATGTATATACATGTATATATATGTATATGTATATATACACATACACACATATGAATCAGTTCTGATCCCTTCTCTGTTCTTTGACCTAGTTTGTATTCCTGTATTACAACAGTTGTATTTTAATTGCCGTGACCTTATTAAATGCTTTAACACTTGATAGGGAAAGTTCCCTATGGTATGCCTCTTTTCAAAATCGTCTTGTCTATTCTCACACATTAATATTTCCAGACGAACTTTGGGATTGTTTTATAAAATTTCAAAACCAAAACCGAATTTCTACTATGGTTTGATAGAGATTTGATGACATTAGTATCATTATGATGCTATTTAGTCTTCTCTTCTAGAAACGAAAAATTATGTTTTATATTCTTCATTTCAGCCCTGATCAGAAATGGTATCTAAGCCAGAAATGATCACTTAAGTTAGTTATTTATGAATCATGAGTGAAGAGGCGTGTGTGGACTCAAGTGCTTTGAAAAGATCAAGCTCTGAACTAGTCATTACCACTTGTTAGATAGTGGAGAAATCTGGAGAATTTTCATAAAACAATTATCTTGAAGTTATTAATAATATAAACATTAAGCCAGGTCAGAGTGAAAGTCCTTTTATATTAGATTTACATTTACTCTATATCTTGTTTTCATGGATTTATTCCTAGCAGTTTTATTTCTAAAATATCTGTTGAGATATTAACCTGAAAAGTTTAAAATTAAATTTTTGGGTATAACCCTTAATCTTGAGGCTATGCTTACTGACTAAATGATGTTAGAGAAAAGTATATTTGTCAGAATATATTTGTTGTAGGAATTTAACTATACACATTTATACCAGTACATGATCAACAGACCAGTACAGTGATCTTTCTTCCAACCCAAAAAACCAAAAACCAAACCTGCTGCCAAACCCGATTCTGACTCATGCAGACCCTGTGTGTTAGAGAGTAGAACTGCTCCATAGGCTATTCTTGGCTGTAATCTTAAAGGAGCAGATCACCAGGCCTTTCTTCCGTGATAGCACTGGATGGGTTCAAACTGCCAACCTTTAGGTGAGTAGTCAAGCACAAACTGTCTGAGCCACCTGGAGACCTTCTGATCTTTCTCTCACTGTCTGTTAATTCACTAACTTGATTCTGTAAACTCATTAGATTATAATTGGCTTTAATCCATTGAATAACTCAGAAGCCCCAAGCTCCTATATTCTGCCTTTCCCACTTTAGACCTGGCAATCATGAATCTTGCTACTCTAGCATTTCTAAGGAGTTTTTCCTCTGTCTCAATTTATTCAAATTTTATGTTTCTCAGTAAACTTGGCAGTTTTCTATTTTCAGACCCAAACTTCTTGCTAAGTTTTTTTCCTTTCTATTTTATAACATTTTTCCAATGTGAAGAGACTTAAATTTTCATGATACTTTCTAACTAGTTACTGATGGTTTATTTATATATATATATATATATATTTGTATATTTATATCAAGTTATCCTAGTAAAGAGTTTGCTGGCTTAGTTTATTAGTTAACAGTCTTGGGTTTTTCTGTGTAATCTACCATATTGCAAATGATGTAACCATTTTCTCTCTCAAAACGTGTAAACTTTTTTTTCTTATTGCATTAGCTAGAGCTTGCAGAATAATTTTTAATCATGGCTGTGAGAAAGGCACCATTGTTTTATTCCTAAATGTAATGGAATGACATATAGTATAGGTTTGGTGAATAGGTATTATCTGACATGCCATCTCTAAATCATTCATAGGGCTGTCTGCAGGTATTTGTTGAACATGATTCTGAAGCTGTAACAGGAAACAGTGATATGACAAATTCAATATCTGTCATACTTCTGTGAGGATGGAGTGATGGTCACTGGATTAATAATATGAATAGATTTTATAATATTTAGCCCTACTTGATCTGTAACTTCTGTTTTGATTTCCTTTGTGTTCTAAGAGTTACCTAGAATAGTATAATTGATTTACAGGCAGTTAGGTCGTTTATTTTTTTTAAACTCTATTGTATAGCTATTGTTTATTTTAATTGCATTGTGGTTGAACAATGTATCTTTAACAGTAAAAAATTTTGGAATCTATTGAAATTTTCTTCTATTCCAGTTCATTTTTTAAAGGGTCTATATTGTTGCTATTGTGTGCCATCAAGTCGATTCCAACTGATAGTGACCCTATAGGACAGAGTAGAACTGCCCCATAAGGTTTCCAAGGCTGTAAATCTTTACAGGAGCAGACTGCCACATCTTTCTCCTGAAGAGCCGCTGGTGGGTTCAAATCGCATACCTTTCAATTAGCAGCCTAGTGCTGAGTGCTTAACCACTGTACCATCAGGGCTCCTATTAAAAAGTCTGTAGGTATATGTCGAGACTTTGTCTCATGTACTTTGGACAAGTTATCAGGAGGGACCAGTCCCTGGAGAAGGACATGCTTGGTAAAGTAGAGGGTTAGCAAAAAAGAGGAAGACCCTCGATGAGATGGACTGACACAGTGGCTGCAACAATGGGCTCAAACATAGCAACAATTATGAGGATGGCACAGGACCAGGCAGTGTTTCTTTCTGTAGTACACAGGGTCGCTATGAGTTAGAACTGACTCGACAGCACCTAAGAACAACAACAACGTAGGTATATGTAAATTATATCATTCTGTTTTGAGGGGCAAAAATTTTTATATACCTTATAAACTAAGCATATAAATTATTATTTAAACATTTTTATAGCCATACTTATTTATTGTGCAAGTGGTTATTAAATTACCTTGGAGAGGCATGCTAACATATATAACTGTAATTGTGATTTTGTCAAATTCTTCTTTCTTTTCCAATGGCATTTGCTTTGTATATTTTGGTGCATTGTTTTTGCATAGTATGTATATTGATATCTGTTATCTCTTTTAATAGATTATGTCACCAAAAATATTCCTTCTAGATCAGTTGAAAGATTTTTTTTTTTAAACTAGTTTTTTGCCTGGTATGTATTTTCCATATCTTTTAAATTTTTCTATGTAATTTAGTATTAGGGACAGGCTCCTCACTTACAAATATAAAAGACGAGATACAAAATTGAAAAGCTGAGACTTATATGATTGACGTCATCACCAAAAATAGTTGCCATCCACAACTGGATCATCTTTGAACTTATCATTCCAGTCACAAAACTTGCTAAAAAATGTGATTTAATGGCATCCACAATTTCACTGGCTGCAAGAAAGGGGAGTAAATAGAAAATAGTTAATAGAATGTTATTATGCATTGGAATCGACTCGATGGCAATGGGTTCGGTTTTGGTTTGGTGCTTAGTATTCAGTGATACTCTGAGTCAACTTCTTGTCCGTATCTTAAAAAGAGCTCATTGGGATTCTGGGAAGATGGTAGTGTAAACGGATCATCATTTGACCCTCCCCCACAAATACAACAAGAAAATGGTACTCGGCCTCGAGGGACTCTGAATCAGGGAGCAGAGGGCAGCAGTGGAGGACTGCAGGTGGGCAAGAGTCAATGAGTCAATGAATAGTTGCATATGATAGGAAAATTGCTTTTCCCACCATCCCTGACCCTCCCTTAGCCACGTGGACCCCATGCTGCTGTGAACTGGGGAAGCGGCCCCTTGCTGGAGCCACTACACCCCCTGCCTTTGCAAAAAGACAAAACCCCAAGTTTCTGTTCTAAAATCAACACTGCAGACCTCCCTGGGAGTCCATTCTGAGTGTGCTAGCTCCTACCCCAACCAGTAACTGTCAGCTGCCTGACAAATTATACAGAAGAACCCCTGCAGTGGAACTTGCTCCCACAACCAGCACTCTGTCTGCATGTGCACCCATACCACAAACCCCCAAAATAACAGGACAAATCTCCATGGGGTCAGTTTGGGTCTGTCTGCCCCCCTTCTGGCTATTACTGAGAACCGATGACTAAAGCTGCTGTGAGGTAGGAAGCAGGTGTCCTGAGTGGAGCCTGCTCCCATAGCCAACTGTTTTAGGCTGGGTTCTCTAGAGAAGCAAAACCAGTAAAGCATATAAATAGATATATAGAGAGATTTATATCAAAGAAATGACCCACATGGTTGTAGAGTCTGGAATGTGGGTCAGGCTGGAGGTTTCTCTTGATTCACGTAGATGCAGGGGCTAGTGAACCCAAGATCGGCAAGTCAGACAGTAGGGCTCTGGCTCATAGGCTGCGAAGACTGATAAATCCCAAGATTGGCACACAAGACTGCAGACAAGCAGCTAGCTCAAGTCCCAGGAACGAGAAGTGAGATGAACAGGAGCCAGCTCCAGGATCCAAAGTGTGAAAAAGCCCACGAAACTTGCCAGAAAGTCCACTTATATTCGATGCAGGCCAGACCCTCAAGGAAACGCCCTTTCAACTGACTGGCTACTCACAGCAGATCCCATCATGGAGGTGATCATGTCATATCAAATCTCATCATGGAGGTGATCACATCATCATATGTCTGCCAAATGACATCATAGCTGCCAAACCACTGAGAATCATGGCCCAGCTAAGTTGCCACACAACCTTAACCATCACATCAACATACTACAGCTGGTGCTTGAAATCAACAAGGCAGACCTCGCTGGGGGCCCATTCTGAACATCCAGTTCCTCCTCTACCTGGTAACTATCAGTTGCCAGACTCTACAAATTACTACAGAAGCCTCCCTGCAGTGGAGTCTGCTCTCACAGCCAGCTCTCTGCCTGCCTACACACAGTAGATGCATGATAGATCAGGCCTATGAAATCAACAGGGCAAATCTCCCTGGGTTGCTTTAGGTCTATCTGCTCCCCCCTGACTTCCAGCTGGTGCTGAGAACCACTGACTACAGCAGCTATGAGCCAGGAGGCAGGTGCCTCGAGTGGAGCCTGCTTCCATAGCCAATATATTATGGATGGGGCTCTGAAAACAGTAAGGCAGCACCTGTCCCACCTGGTAACTGTCTCCTGCAGGGCTGATAGGAATTGCCACAGAAGGACCCCTGCAGTGGTGCTAGGAAGCAGGCCCCTTAAATGAGACCTTCTCTCCCAACCAGCACAGGGCCACTGGGGCTCTGAAACCAACAAGAAAGATTTCTTAGACGTCTGTCTGGGGAGTGCCAGCTGCTTCTTCTCCTGATTTTGAGGAAAGTCTTCCTGTGTTTCCCCTGTATGCCAGCTCAGATATAAGTGACCCCTCCCCCCAAACAGGGAAGGAGGCCTTGGGCAAAGCTTAAGGGCAACAACCAGCACTGCAGGGGGCTCATTGGGTACGGGCTTTCCAACTGAAAACGTGGTTGCAGAAACACAGCGGAGGAGTGTAGCAATAACCAGAAAGAGAGGATTGCGCCCCCTGGTGGACAAATGATTAGTGCATGACATCTCTTCTGAGTGGCTGCACCCTTTGGTGGACAGATTGATCACTGCATGTTCTCTGATGTGTTTGGAAGAAACTGAATGCCGAAAACCAAGATCTGGAACTTCTGAATCCTAATTAAAACAGAGAGGGAGAAGGAGCTATCACAGAGAGAGACAGTAAGAAGTAAGCAAGGCCTGAAGGCTCTGCCTGCCTAAGAGTTTCTTGCAGAAAGTAGTGTGGGAAAAACACCAGATACTGGGGAGAACTTAGAAAGCTAACACCTTAAAAAATTCCTGTGCCCCAACAAAAACTTACAAGACAAACAAAAATAAGAGAAATGATGGTCTATCCAAATGAACAAGCTGAAATCACATCTATGGAAGCCCAAACAATGAACAAAATGGAAGAACATAATTCAACAATGTTAAACATACTCAAAGAACTAAGGGAAAACATAGACAAACATCTAAAAGAAATAACAAAAACAATGCATGGACAAAACAAGGATTTAAAAAAAAAGAGACAGATAAACACTCTATAAAGTAACCAAACAGAAATTGTTGGAACTGAAAGAGATAATAACTGAAATGAGAAACACAATGGAAGGATTTAACAACAGATTTGATTAGCCAGAAGAAATAATCCGTGAATTAGAGGATAAGATAGTCAAAATTATGGAGGCTGAGGAGCAACAAGAATGGAGGCTCAAGACTGCTGAGCACAGTTTAATGGGATTCTGGGACAACATCAAGAGAACTAACATATGCATCATGGGAATTCCTTAAGGAGATGAGAGAAAGGGACAGAAAGAATATTTGAAGAAATAATGACAGAAAACTTCCTGAATCTGATGAAGGACATGAATCTACAAATCCAAGAAGCTCAAAGAAACCCAAGCAAGATAAACTCAAAGAGATCTACACCAAGACACATCATAATAAAGCTCTCAAAAAGTAAAGATAAAGAGAGAATCCTGAAAGCAGCAGAGAGAAGCGAACAGTCATATATAAAGGATCCCCAATAAGATTTGATGCCGATTTCTCCTCAGAAACATTGGAGGCCAAAGGTAATGGAGTGATATATTTAAAATGCTGAAGGGGAAAAAAAAAAAAAACTGTCAATCAAGAATACTATACCCAGTAAAACTGTCTTTTAAGAAAGGATAAAGTTAAAACATTCCCAGACAAACACAAGCTGAGAGAGTTCATATCTACCAGACTGGCTGTACAAAAAATGCTAATGGGAGTCCTTTAGATGAAACAGAAAAGACACTAGAAAATAATTCAAAGCCATAGATGAAAAGAAAGATCTCCAGCAAAAGTTATTGCATGGACAAGTATAAGGATTATTAATAAGGTATCTGTGCTTGATAATTCTAATTGTTTTGTCCTTCATGCATTTTAATGTACAAAATGTATTAAAAAAAAGACAAAATTATGTTACTGGGAACACAAAATATGAAGATGTAATCGGTGATAATAACAACAAAATGGTGGTGGTAGGGGGAGGAATGGTATAGTATTTCTTGTATGTTACTGAAGTTAAATTGGTATCCACTCACCCTAGGATAAATATAATATAATATAAATGCAAGATGTCAAATATAATATTAATCATAATCTCTAAGAAAATATCTAAAAATATATACACAAGAGGAAAGGAGAAGGTAATCCAAATGACTCACTACAAAAAAAAAAAAATGCAACTCAAAAACAGGCAGTATTAGAAGAAATAGAAAATGAAAGCTTAAGACACACACACACTCACACCCCCCAAAGCAAAATGGCAGAAGTAAGTCCTTTATTAGTGGTAATTACAGAGAATGTAAATGAGCTAAGTGCCCCAATCATAAGGCAGAATGAAAAGTAATAAAAAAAACTCCACATAATCCAACTATATACTGTTTACAAGAGACACCTGTTAGACCCAAAGACACAAATATGTTGAAAGTGAAAGGATGGAAAAAATGTCCCATGCAATTAATAACCAAAAGAGAGCTGGGTGACAATCTTAAAACCAGACAAAATAGATTTGAAGACAAAATACTTTAGAAGAGATAAAGATGGACATTATATAGTGATGAAAGGGTCAATTCATCAAGAAGATTTAACAATTATAAACACACACCCCAAAAAAACCCATTGCCATTGAGTTGATTCCAATTCATAGCAACTCTATAGGACAGAGTAGAACTGCCCCATAGGGTTTCCAAGGAGCAGCTGGTGGATTTGAACTGCTGACCTTTTGGTCAGCAGACGAGCTCTTAACCACTACACTACCAGGGCTCCATAAAAAATACACCCACTCTGCACTTATTTACATAAGTAAATAAGTTTCCAAAGACCAGGTCGTTATTTGAAAATTGACATTATGTAAAAATGGAGGATGACTACATCATTACATAACTGCCAAACCACTAAGAATCATGGCCTAGCCAAGCTGACACATAACCTTAACCATCACAGCCAGTGTGACTCTAGCCTCACACTCTGGCATTAGCTACTGCCAGATGTACTTCGTTAACATGCAAAATAGTGAGATAGCAGATATTTTGCTACTGTTGTAAATGCAAAACATCAGATAATGAGTTAGTTGATAGGTGAAGAGTAGGTGTATATGCACCCAACATCAGAGCACCTAAATATAGAAAGCAAACACTGATAGAATTGAAGGGAGAAATAGATAGCACTACGATAATAGCTGGAGACTTCAATACACCACTTTTCAATATTGGACAGAACATCTAGAAAGATTGACAAGAAACAGAGTATCTGAATGAAACTACAAACCAACTAGACTTAACAGAACACTTAATAGAATACATCACCCAACAACAGTACAAAAAACATTCTACTCCAGTGCACATGGATCATTTTCCAGACCACATGCTAGCTCACAAAGCAAGTCTTGATAAATTTAAAAAGATTGAAATCACACAAAGTGTTTTCTCTGACCACAGTGGAGTGAAACTAAAAGTCAATAACAGAAAAAAGAAAGAAAGAAAAAAACCTGGAAAATACACAAACATACGGAAATTAAACATTGTATTGGAAGTCTTAGCCAGAGGAATGACATAAGAAAAAGAAATAAAAGGTATCCAAATCAGAAAAGACTTAAAATTATTTCTATTTGTCGATGACATGATCCTGTATAAAAAGCCCCAAAGAATCCACAAGAAAGCTTCTAGAGCTATTAGAAGAATTTAGCAAAGTTGTAGGGCATAAGGTCAGCAAATAAAAATCAGTTGGGCATCTATACTTCAGTAATGAGATATCTGAGATGGAAATTAGAACAACAATTCCATTTACAATAGCTACTAAGAAAATAAAATATCTAGGAATAAATTTCACCTGCGACGTGAAATACTTACACAATGAAAATTACAAAACTCTGCCAGAAGAGATTAACAAAGTGCTAAATAAATAGAAAGACATTCCATGTTCACAGATTGAAAGACTTAATATCGTTAAGATGTCAGTAATATCCAAAGTGATCTACAGATTCAATGCAATCCTGATCAAAATTCCAATAGCCTTCTTTAGAGAAATGGAAAAAATCAATCCTCAATTCTATACGGTATGGTTGTTGTTGTGGTTATGTGCTGTCAAGTTGGTTCCAACTCAGAATGACCCTATATACAGCAGAACAAAACATTGCCTGGTCCTGCACCACCCTTACAATCATTGTTATGTTTGTGCCCATCGTTGTAGCCACTGTGCCAACCCATCTCATTGAGGGTCTTCCTCTTTTTTCACTGACCCTCTCCTTTACCACGCATGATGTCCTTCTCCAGGGACTAGTCCCTCCTGATAATGTGTCCTAAATATGTGAGACGAAGTCTCGCCATTCTTACTTCTAAGGAGCATTCCGGCTGTACTTCTTCCAAGACAGATTTGTTCATTCATCTGGCAGTCCTTGGTATATTCAATATTCTTCGCCAACACCATAATTCAAAGGCATCAATTCTTTTTCAGTCTTTTAGCTTTCGCATGCATATGAGGCAGTTGAAAACACTATGACTTGTGCTTTTTAACTCTTTAAAGGGGTCTTTTGTAGCAGATTTGCCCAATGCAATACGCCATTTGATATTTTGACTGCTGCTTCCATGGGCATTGATTGTGGATTCAAGTAAAATTAAATCCTTGACATCTTCAGTATGTTATGGCTAGAGGCTCCAATAAGCTGGAGCAAATCTGAAG
Source organism: Trichechus manatus latirostris (assembly GCF_000243295.1). Lineage (NCBI taxonomy): Eukaryota > Metazoa > Chordata > Mammalia > Sirenia > Trichechidae > Trichechus > Trichechus manatus. The sequence goes on along the minus strand of NW_004443962.1, from coordinate 22,184,216 downwards.
AAGAACAAAGTAGGAGGACTCACATTTCCTGATTTCAAAACATACTATACAGCTACGATACTGAAAACAGCCTGGTACTGGTATAATAATAGAGTCATAGACCAATGAAATAGAATCAAGAGTCCAGAAATAGACTTACACGTCTATGGTGAACTGGTTTTTGACAAGGGTGCTAAGCCCATTCAGTGGGAAAAGAAGGGTCTTAAATAAATGGTGTAGGGAAAATTTGATTTCTACATGCAGAATAACGGAACAGAATCCATGCCTCACACCATACACAAAATTCAATTAAAAATGGACTAAGGAGCTAAATGTGAAAACTAAAACCATAAAATTCTTAGAAGAAAATACAGGGTTATGGCTGTTGGGCCTGGATTTTAACAATGGATTAACTGATATAATAAAAGCATGAGAAGGAAAAGACAGAATAAATAAATCTTGTTGTTGTTGTTAGGTGCGGTCGAGTAGGTTCTGACTCATAACAACCTTATGTAGTACAGAACGAAACCCTGCCCGGTCCTGCACCATGCTCACAATCGTTATGCTTGAGCCCATTGTTGCAGCCACTGCATCAATCTATCTTGACGAGGGTCTTCTTCTTTTTCATTGATGCTGTACTTTACCAAGCATGATGTCCTTCTCCGTGGACTGATCGCTCCTGGAGACATGTCCAAAGTATGCAAGACGTAGTCTCACCATCCTTGCTTCTAAGGAACATTCTGGTTGTACTTCTTCCAAGACAGATTTGTTCGTTCATCTGGCAGTCCATGGTATATTCAACATTCCTCACCAACACCACAGTTCAAAGGCAACGTTTCTTCTTCGGTCTTCCTTATTCATTGTCCAGCTTTCACATGCATATGATGCAATTGAAAATACCATGGCTTGAGTCAGGCCCTCCTTAGTCTTAAAGGTGACATCTTTGCTTTTCGATACTTTAAAGAGATATTTTGCAGCAGATTTGCCCAATGCAATGGTTATTTGATTTCTTGGCCATTGGTTCCATGGGTGTTGATTGTGGATCCAAGTAAAATGAAATCCTTGACAACTTCAATCTTTTCTCCGTTTATCATGATGTTGCTTATTGGTCCAATTGTGA
>NW_004443962.1:22164827-22183017 GCF_000243295.1 Trichechus manatus latirostris | reverse complement strand
GATCCAAGTAAAATGAAATCCTTGACAACTTCAATCTTTTCTCCGTTTATCATGATGTTGCTTATTGGTCCAATTGTGAGGATTTTTGTTTTCTTTATGTTGAGGTGTAATCCATACTGAAGGCTGTAGCCTTTGATCTTCATCAGTAAGTGCTTCAAGTCCTCTTCACTTTCAGCAAGCAAGGCTGTGTAATCTGCATAATGCAGGTTGTTAATGAGTCTTCCTCCAATCCTGATGCCCTGTTCTTCATATAGTCCAGGTTCTAGGAATATTTGCTCAGCATACAGATCGAATAGGTATGGTGAAATGATACAACCCTGATGCACACCTTTCCTGACTTTAAATCAAGAAGTATCCCCTTGTTCTGTTCAAATAACTGCCTCTTGATGTATGTACAGGTTCCTCATGAGCGCAATTAAGTGTTCTGGAATTCTCATTCTTTGCAATGTTATCCATAATTTGTTATGATCCATACAGTCAAATGCCTTTGCATAGTCAACAAAACACAGGTAAACATCTTTCTGGTATTCTCTGCTTTTAGCCAGGATCCATCTGACATCAGCAATGATATCTCTGGTTCCACTTCCTTTTCTGAACCCAGTTTGAATTTCTCGCAGTTCCCTGTTGATGTACTGCTGCAGCTGCTTTTGAATGATCTTCAGCAAGATTTTACTTATGTGTGATATTAATGATATTGTTCGATAATTTCCACTTAGGTTGGATCACCTTTCTTAGGAATAGGCATAAATTTGGATCTCTTCCAGACAGTTGGCCAGGTAGCTGTCTTCCAAATTTCTTGGCATATATGAGTGAGCACTTCCAGCGCTGCATCCTTTTGTTGAAACATCATAATGGTATTCCATCAACTCTGGGAGCCTTGTTTTTCACCAATGCCTTCAGTGCAGCTTGGACTTCTTTCTTCAGTACCATTGGTTCCTGATCATATACTACCTGTTGAAATGGTTGAATGTTGACTAATTCTTTTTGGTATAGTGACTGTGTATTCCTTCCATCTTCTTTTGAGCTTCCTGCAGCATTTAATATTTTCCCCAGAGAATCTTTCACTATTGCAATTTGAGGCTTGAATTTTTTCTTCAGTCCTTTCAGCTTGAGAAGTGTAGAGAGTGTTCTTCTCTTTTGGGTTTCTATCTCCAGCTCTTTGCACATGTCATTATAATACTTTACTTTGTCTTCTCAAGCTGCTCTTTGAAATCTTCTCTTCAGTTCTTTTACTTCATCATTTCTTCCATTTGCTTTAGCTACTCAAAGCTCAAGAGCAAGTTTCAGAGTATCTTCTGATATCCATTTAGGTCTTTTCTTTCTTTCCTGTCTTTTTAATAACCTCTTGCTTTCTTCGTGTATGATTTCCTTCCACAACTTGTCTAGTCATCAGTTGTTAGTGTTCAATGCATCAAATCTATTCTTGAGATGGTCTCTAAATTCAGGTGAGATATACTTAACGTCGTACTTTGGCTCTCGTGGCCTTGTTCTAATTTTCTTCAGCTTCAACTTCAACTTGCATATGAGCAATTGATGGTCTGTTCCGCAGTCGGCCTCTGGCCTTGTTCTGACTGATGATATTGAGCTTTTCCATCGTCTCTTTCCACATATGTAATCGATTTGATTCCTGTGTATTCCACCTGGTGAGGTCCACATGTGTAGTCACTATTTATGTTGGTGAAAAGAAAAGGTATTTGCGATGAAGAAGTCACTGGTCTTGCAAAATTCTATCATGCAATCTCCGGCATTGTTTCTCTCACCAAGGCCATATTTTCCAACTATGGATCCTTCTTTGTTTCCAACTTTCGCATTCCAATCACCAGTAATTAGCAATGCATTCTGATTGCATGTGCGATCAATTTCAGACTGCAGAAGCTGGTAAAAATCTTCAGTTTCTTCATCTTTGGCCTTAGTGGTTGGTGCGTAAATTTGAATAGTAGTCATATTAACTGGTCTTCCTTGCAGGTGTATGGATATTATCCTATCACTGACAGCGTTGCACTTCAGGATAGATCTTGAAATGTTCTTTTTGATGATGAATGCAAAGCCATTCCTCTTCCAGTCGTCATTTCCAGCGTACCAGACCATATGATTGATTCAAAATGGCCAATACTGGTCCATTTCAGCTCATGAATGTCTAGGATATCAATGTTTATGTGTTCCATTTCCTTTTTGATGATTTCCAATTTTCCTAGATTCATACCTTGTGTGTTCCACATTTTGACTATTAATGGATGTTTGCAGCTGTTTCTTCTCATTTTGAGTCATGCCACATCAGCAAATGAAAGTCCCGAAAGCTTGACTCCATCCGTGTCATTAAGGTAACTCTTCTTTGAGAAGGCAACCCACACAGTACGACAAACTGACAGACATGTGGGGGAGACAAATGATACCTCATAAAAATTACTTTTCTTCGTCAAAAGACTTTATTAAAAAATGGAAAAGACAACCTACTGATTGGGTGAATATCTTCAGGGAACTATTTATTCGATAAGAGTCTATTATCTAAAATAATAAAACTTATACAACTCAACACCAAAAAGACAAATAACCTAATCAAAAATGGGCAAAGGACTTGAATAGACATTTCACTAAATGCCAGCAAACACATGAAAATATGTTCAATGTCATTAGCCATCAGACAGATGTAAATCAAAACCACAATGTGATACCATTTCACTCCCACTAAGATGATTAAGATTAAAAAACCAACAAATGAACAAACAAACAAAAACCAGCAAATAACAACTGTTGACAAAGATGTGGGGAAATTGGAACTCTTATCCGCTGCTCGTGGAAATGCAAAATGGCACAGCTGTTGTGAAAAACAGTATGACAGTTCCTCAAAAAACTAAAAATAAAGATACCATAAAACCAAAATAACCAAACCTACTGCTGTCAGGTCGATTCCAACACATATCAACCCTATAGGACAGAGTAGAACTGCTTCATAGGGTTTCCAAGTCTGTAAATCTTTATGGAAGCAGACTGCCACATCTTTCTCCCACAGAGCAGCTGGTGCGTTCGAATGCCGACCTTTTGGTTAGCAGCTTAGTGCTTTAACCACTCCGCCACCAGGACTCCTCCAAAATTACCATATGACCTAGCAGTTCCACTCCTAGGTATATATCCAAAAGACTTGAAAGCAGAGGCTCAAACAGATACTTGTACACCAATGTTCATTGCAACTTTTCACAATAGCCAAAATGTGGAAACAACAACCTAGATGTGCATCAATGGATAAATGGATTAACAAAATGTAGTACATACATACAATGGAATACTACTCAGTCAGAAAGATAAATAAAGTCCTGATACATGCTAAAACGTGGATGAACCTAGAAGACATTATCCTGAGTAAAATAAGTCAATCATAAAAGGACAAATATTATGTGACCTCACTTTATAAAATGACAAGATAGATAGAGACAAATGTATAGAGGCCAAAGTTTTTAGTGGTTACCAGTGGTGGAAAGGAGGGGGAAAACGGTAGTCAGTGTTTTTAAATCCCGGAGTTTCTGTTTATGGTGATGGGAAATTAGGCATTGATCAAGGGTATTCACTGCACAGCTGATTAATGTAATTGATGTCACTAATCTGTACACCTTTAAAAAGTTGAAATGGAAAATGCTGTGATATATATTTATATAGCAACAACAGAAAAGGAAGAGCAGCTTCTGATGCTGCTTATATACTACTAAACACTTCATGGGATTTGTTTTCTTGGTTTGGAGGTTTAGGGCCATGGTTTCATGGGATATCCCAGTTAATTGGCCAAATATTGTTTCTACTGTTTTTGTTCTACCTTTTAGTTCATTGCATAGTGCCTGGAGTCTTAAAGGCTTGCAAATGGACATTTAAGGTACAACAATTGGTCTCTACTCACCTGGAGCAACTGAGGCAGGGAGTCAGGAACAGGAGGAAAAGGAATGTGTAAAGCTAATTGTCTCCACATTACTTTTTTGCCTTGAGACAAAAACTGGATGGTCCCTGGCTACCATTACTGAATATTTTGATCAAAGATTTTAAAGAACAATCTTGACCGAAAGGGATAAAAAATACAGAACAGATTTTTAAATTCTCAAGGAATCCAGACTTTCTGGAGCCATTGAGGCTGGATGAGTCCCTGAAATTATTGCCCTGAGATAATTTTTAAACCTTAAACCAAAAATATCCCCCAAAGTCTTCTTAAAACCAAACAATAGTTAGCTTAAGTAGTAAAGTATGTCTGCCTTGAGCATTGTTCTCTTTTAAAGAACTGTCTATACGGGATCAGATTGACAACAGCTACTAGAAAGGTTAGATAGGAAGCTTAGGGGGCAATGAATTTATGTTAACGGCCGAGGAATAATTTGGAAAAGGGGGATGAGAATGGTTGCACAACTTGAAGAGTGCAATCAATGTCACTGAATTGTACATGTAGAAGTTGTTGAATTGGCATATATTTTCAACAACAACAGAAATAAATTATTAAAAAAAATAGCTCCTTGCCTTTGTAGTAGATATACAGTATATTTTTAATCTCTAAGTTGAAACAGTTTCTTTCTCATCTATTTTTCAAAGGTAGTATGGCATATACAATTTTATATTCTATTTCTTATAGTTCATATAATTTCTGTTCCTTGAGTAATTTTATCGGGTAATTCATTTAACTGATTCCTTATTGTTGGGCATTTTGCTGTTTCCTCTTGTTCCCTGATAAACAATCCTGCTGTGTATATTTCTGTACATAAATCTTTTTGTTCTTCTCTGATTACTTCCTTAGGTTTCCAAAATTAGAATTACTTCACCAAAAGATAGTTGCTCCTTTACTGGTATTGTTATATTTTGCCAAATTGCTTTCTACAGAGTCATTATGACACCGTTCCTAGGGAAAGAGGGAGCCTAGGCCCTCAGTAACCTCGGTTGCTGGAGCTAGGCGTGCCAGTGGATGTCTTCCCCAACTTCACGAGGTCAGGAACAAAGGAGCAAAGTCTGAATCACATATGAGAGTGGATCTTGAGGGCAGGAAATTCTGAAGGGCAAACGTCATTGGGAGAAGGGGAGAGCAAGAGCTATGGCAAAGCAAAGCATGACCAACAGAAAAATAACAACAACCACCACAACAAAAAATGTGGCTAAGTTTGGGGAGTAAACCCTAGAATGGTGCTCTAAGGTAGCAGAATGAAGGGGAGAGAAACTTTTTAAACATCTTTGTCCATGAGCTTCCATTGGTGGGCAGGGAACTATTAAGGTTGGTATGAGTCAGAATTGACTTAACAACAAAGGGTTTGGTTTTCGGGTTTGGAGGTGATTTACATTCCTTCTCACTGAGACTTATTCCCATGACTGAAAGAGGGCCATGGTTTCTAGATTTGCCAGGTGGAACATCTTCATATCTATAGGGATAATCTGAAAAGTGGGAGGAAAGTTTCATGAATGACCCTCTAGGCTACATGCTTTCTAGGCACAGAGCTGGCCATGGCAATAATTTAAGGAACCCAGCAACTCCTGTCATGGAAACAAAGGATGGAGGTTGACCCTGGTATCAGAGGCATAGCGGGAATTGCAGTCAGAAGACTTTGGTTTGAAAGTTGTTTCTCTTTTACGAAAGGAAAATTGATTTTAATCAGTAAAATATTTGCTGGCTAGATTTCTTAGGTCAGGAAAAGTCTCAAAGTAAATCCATTATTTCTTACAATGTTCTTAAACTAACACCCAAGTAGAAAAACATGAGAACCTGAGTGCAATACTTTTTTCTTAGATTTTCCCTATTATGAAATATACGCTTATTAAAAAAAAAATGCAAGACTGTTTAAATAGTTGTTTTAAAACAAGGTTGCTATAAAAATTGATTCACAAAAGTGTCCGTTGATATAAATGGAATGTAAACGAAATAACAGCAATGCTTATCAAGCTTCTTAAGGGAAATTTTTCTTTCAAAGCTATTAAAATTTCAAAGTCCTAATGGCTAAGAAAATAAGCATATTCTTCTCTCGGTCCTCCAGCAGAGGTTTTATTATTGTAGTCATTACTATTATTTTAAGAGTGATTAATGACAGTTTTTACCCCCTCTAAAACGTGAACAAATGCAAAGTTTTGTTCCATTGATTATTATAAACGTTAAAAGGCAAGCTCTATAAAAGCAAAGACTTTGTCTATTTTGCTCTTGGATGAATCCCCAGTGCTTAGAATAGGAATTATCACATAGTTCATATGAATAAATTATTAGTTGAATCAATGAATTTCCACAACAGTGCCGTTTGTTTTTCCTTTTCCTTTTTTTGGCATCCCGATGAGTATCAAGAAAGTCCTCTTGATTAGACTCAGTGGCATCTCTGACACAGGACTCTGTGAAATTCTGTGGTCGTTGTTTAATATCTTAAATGGGACTGGTAGAATCTTGGACCAGGTTTAGTAGCTGGACATGAATCTTCCCAAACGGTGAGTATGATTATACTTCTTTTCACTTTTCAAGTCTCCTAGGTGTGGCCGTTGAGCCCTTAAGATGCTTCAGCATATAGATACCTCTTTGATACTCACCTTAGTCATCTTCAAGAAGGCCACATTTGCAGGACATTTTATGGTGGAAGCTCTCTGAGTGCCATATTGGGTTGCTTCCCTTTGTACCCTGGATTTTGGAAGAGGTGGTATGTGTGGTTGTTTGACTTTCTCAAACATCACAGATGGCAAACTTGAAGCATTTAAAGAAGACCCACTTTCCTGTGCTTAGTGGTGTTTCCAGGTCTACCATAGATGTTCCAAGTTGCTATGGCCTCAGTAAACTGACACTGGATACAGAGCTCCATCAGTTTGTTGCTCACAAACCTCAAAGCCTGAAAGCAAGTACTTCTTATGCCCAAGTGGGACAACTGTCCGGCACATGGACGAGCTCCCTGGAGGAAGAGATAAAAGAGGTGGAAGCCCCAGAATGAGTCTTCTTGGGAAATAATGGTCATCATTTCTAAGTTTTAGGCATCAGTTATGAACATGTAAAGCAAAGATGGGTCAGAATAGAGTTAAACAGGGTCTCTGGTTCCTCAATACTGAAGCACCTTCCGGGAACAGGGAAAACAACTACAGCTAAAACTCCCTCTTCCTGAGTGATTGGTAAGATAATCTGGGATACTGACATGGTAAAATAGGAAATGGCATGCTGGTAATAATTGGTGAACTCAGGAAAGCTGTTTATTCTTGACTGCTGGGAAGAAGGGATAATGGAAGTATTCCACCTCATTGTGGTTGTTAGTTACTGTCAAATTGATCCCAGCTCCTAGCCATCCCATGTGACAGAGTAGAATTGTTCCATAGGGTTTTCAAGGCTGTGACATTTAGGAAGCAGATTTCCAGACCCGTCTCCTGAGGCGCTGCTAGGTGGATTTGAACTGCCAACCTTTTGGCTAGTAGTAGAGCGCTTAACTGTTTACATTGCCCAGGGACGCCACTTCATAATAGTGGATTATTTGGCATCATACAAACCCCTTGGTGGACTAGAATATGCCCAGGAAGCACCTCCTAAACACTCTTTTTTGGAGGGGGGGTGGGTTTTAGGAAGTGGACTAAGGCAATGACTGTAGAAGGCTTTAGAAGATAAACAGCATCCAGTCGGTTGAACAATATATATGCTAAAAATTTTCTCAAGAAGATTGTAATCATTGCTTTTTCCAAATCAGCACAAACGTCAACAGAGTAAAAAGAGAAAATAATTTATTATCATTATTATTGTGAAAATATTTTGACTTCATGGATGTCCTGAAAGAGTCTTGGGGATCCCTCTCTCTTAGGGATTCAGAGAACTCACTGTGAGAATTATTGTTCTAGGAGGAAGACAGGGTTTGGATTAGGGAGGAGCATATGAGATGCTTCTGGAGGTGCTGATAACACTGTATTTCTTGTCCTGAGTGATAATTTCACAGCTGTATACTTTATAATCATTCATTAAAGTGTACATATATCATTTATTTCACACACACACACACTCACATACACACACAATAAAATAAAAAAAAAAAGCTATCTAAATGTGTTCAAAGGAAAGAGCTTGCCGGCCTTTTGCCAATCCCTCTGCTCACAAGTGTTGCTCTCAGGCCCTGTAGCTGGCCACAGAACTCCCACCTTCTGATGTGAAACTGATGGCTGTCTATGTGGACTGCAGGGAGATCGTCTCCACACAAGAGAAAGAGAAGCCACCTCCTCTCACTACTGGTGGAGGCACTACCTGCCTTATTTTGTAGGCTCATCTTTAACACATAAAAAACATTTCTCATCTTTGTTGTCAAGCATTCTGGTTCAGCTTAGGCTCACGGAGAGCTGCTGCCATAAGCATCCTCATGAAAAGTCACAACCCAGCCTCACAAGCAAAACCACAAATAATATCAGATAAGGTTATGTGTGACAGTGCATTATAAAAGGTAAATCACTATACTATTACTATACGATACTATTACTAACACTATACATTTCTACAAGTTTAACTTATAGTATGATATTATTAAATCCATGTCCAGAACTTTTGGAATATATAGGATTCTGATTTTTAAAAACTAAGAAAAAAATAGGTCCTTACCTAAGGAATAGTTCACTCTCTCTTGCATGTTTATATTCATTTTCAAAATAATAGAAAATAACATTAAAGATATAATGGAGGTCATCAGACTTTCCCCATTAATTAAATTGGCAAGGGATCTGGAAAGACCTATGAGGGAAAGAAGATTTTTTTTTTTAAGTGAGAAAAAAAATCATCAATATTAAAGAATAAAATCTTATCAGCAAATGGAGGGATCTTCTTAATTCTGGATGATTTATGTCATATAATTTCCCCTACGTACTTAAAAACATCAGTCAAGTTTGAAAACTGCCTTCAAGGAAATTTAATTATACATCAACTGTAAGTGAAGTCTAGACCATCATAATTAAAGGCCAAGTTAATTGTAGTCAACTATGGTTTATTTAAGTGAGATAATCAACTAGAGCTCTCAGTCCTTTTTCAAAGCAGAGATGAAAGCATAAAATTATTTTTTTTTAATTCAGTGATTTGGTCTATATAAATACACAAATAATAAGTCAGATATATTTAATGCACGACAGAAATCAATGACTGAGGGATAAATTCACAGACCAGGGCTTTATAACACTGCAGCTAACAATTTATTAAGGTCACTGTCCAGATAATGTAGCTATAATCTAGTCTGACTTTCCCATACATTCAGTGGTACTAGAAATCCATCTCTGTGTCTGGAGAGCACGCTGATATTATCTACTTCATCTTCATTTTACTCCATTTATGATGATATTCTAAATTTAAACCAAAAAAAATCAAACCTTTTGCAGTCAAGTTGATTCTGACTCATAGTGACCCTATAGACCAAGAAAAAAAAAAAAAAACCACTGCCGTTCAATAGATTCCAACTCATAGCGACCCTATAGAACAGAGTAGAACTGCCCCATAAGGTTTCCAAGGCTGTAATCTTTACAGAAGCAGACTGCCATGTCTTTCCCCCGCAGAGCCACCGGTGGTTTCGAACCACTGATCTTTCAGTTAGCAGCCGAGTGCTTTAACCAGGACTCCAGTGACCCTGTAAAACTGCCCCGTTGGGTTTCCAAGGCTTTAATTTTTATGGGAGCAGATCAACAGGTCTTTTCTCCTGCGTAACCACTGGTGGGTTCAAACAACTGACCTTTTGGTTAGCAGCTGAGCGCTTAACCACAGTACCACCAGGACTTCTATTCTAAATTTAGTTACCTGTAACTAAATTTTTCCTCTGCCATTAAATGTAGTGGCAAAATTGTAACTTTGAACATCTCTAGTAATTTTCTAAAAGTCCTGTTTTTGACACAATCACTCTATAACCATGATCACAACCTAACTACAGTAAGTGTGATGATGAAAAGCCAAGGCAGTTTCTGTGGTAGATCAGTTGCCTTGATGGCCCAGTTCTCCTCTACTTCCTGTGTCCACGTCCCTTGCTGTAAGATTTGCAGTTTCTCTCAAACGTCTTTTGAGTGGTAAAGGGGTTGCCATTGACAGAGTTAAACAGAGGCAAGGATATAGGGTAACACAGAGTGTGGGGAGGAAGTTAACAATCGAGGGGTGGGTGATGATGGATGCTGGCACTTCCTTCTGCTAAAGTCTCACCTCATACTCTTAGCCCCCCTGTCCTGGGAGTCGGTTTCCCTTTATTTGTATATATTTATACTTGATGTCTCTCCCCTACTCTGTTTCTACTTGCCTCAGATATCTCTTTCCCCATTAATTGGCAATAAAATGAAACTGAAAAGAATGCGTGCATGTATGAGAGAGACAAAGAGATAGTATGTGTGTTTCTGCATGTGTGTGTGTATTAAAATTTTAAAATAAATATTTTAGTTCTCATTATTAAAAAGTGACTGAGATGGAGACAGAAAAAAAATGGTCAGAAGAGTGCAATTCCCTGGAAGCTGAGTCAGGAAAGGGTTTCTAGGAAGCTGGGACCCAGAGTGCTGCATGTTGCTGAGCTACTGAGTGGAAAGTTCACATGGAAGTGCACAGGGCTGGCTCCGATCGCTCAGGGTGTTTGAGAGTCATTGCAGCAGGCAAAGTGGTGGAGGCTGAGGACAGCCAGCAGAGAACGAAGGAATGAGGGAACAGAGCGCAGGAGATGCAGACGTTTAGAGGTGACAGGGCAGAGGAAGGGGGAGATCTCTGGCTGAAGAAAACAAATTTAGGCTGGGGGATACTAAGTGATTTTTTTTATTTTGAATCATTTACAGGAAGGGGATAGAAGAGACACTGAAGATTCAAGCACTTCAGTGAATGTGGGTGGGAGTGGTAAACAGCCACCTGGAGCCAAGAGGGAAGAAGCCTAAGGGCAGAGCTGAGGAACTGAGCTTTGACAGGAGGAGGATTATGTGATGCCATGGACACCACACAGGTTTTCGAGAATTACAGACATGGGTTGTACAGTGGGCTGAACAGTGTCCCCTCAAGTCATGTCCACCTGGAGCCTCAGAATGTGACCTTATTTGGAAATACGGTTTTGAAGGTATAATTAATTATCTGGAGATGACATCATCCTGGATTTAGGGGGTGGGCCCTTAATCTAATGAAAGTATCCTTCTAAGAGACAGAAAAGGACACAGAGAGACAGAGCGAAGAAAACGATGTGAAGGTGGAGGCAGACTAGAATGATGCATCTACAAGCCGAAGAATGCCAAGGGCTGCAGTCAGCCACCAGCAGCTAGGAGAGAAGCATAGAACGCATTCCCCTCAGAGCCTCCAGGAGCAACCAGCTCTACTGACACCTTGACTGGGGACCGCCGGCCTCCTTAACTGTGAGAGATTAAACTGCTGCTGCTTGTGGTGATTTGTCAGAGCAGCCCCAGGAAACTAAACTAACACAGGTAGAAATCTTGGTTCTACCACTTTCTGACTTATGACCTTGTTTAAGTCACTGAACCTCTCTACATCTCAGTCTCAGAAACTGTCAAATGAGAGCAAATAACAGGACCTATTTTGGGGGTAGTTATGAGAATCCAATGATATAATAGATAGGGAAGCATCTAGCATAGGGTCTGAAACCTACTAGGTGCTTACTAAATGTTAATTCTCTTTTCAAAAAAAGTGACTGAGGAAAAACAAATTAGTTTATTGTTTTTCTTGCATGCAGCTCTTGGAATTTTTTTTCTGGGTTGAATTAACTTTTTAAAAAAAACGTAGATTTATTCCTCCAACAATAGTATGCATTGAAAAACCCAATGTAATTGATGATTTGATTGTTTACTTTCCAGGCTTTCAATTCTAATGGTGACAATCGCTCCAAAGGCAAAAACTTTCTTGAAAAAGACTGCTATGAGTTAGAATCAACTCGATGGCACACAACAACAACAACATTATCTTAGTAATAGTGTCTTGAATGGAAAAGAAATGTGGACCAACAGCAGTATCACAATGTATATGGAACACTGTGGTGCCCCCAGAACTGTTCTGTTGGTCAATGTAGAATCACACAGAAAGTCAAGGATTTCAAACAGTCACCTATCATATTCCACAGTTAGACATAAGTTGTTTTTGATATTAAGTAGGCCCATCATCGGCACCTCCTTCTGCCCGAGGCATCACCAGCAGAATGTCGATGCTCAATTCCCAATCACCACCCCGCTTGACGCAGTGAAAAACTACAACTAACAAAAGATCTCAAAACTGAGATAAGTTGACTACAAAATAAGGTTCCCGAAACGCAGAAAGAGAAAGATATACGTACCAAGGTCTCTTATAGCAGCTGCAGTCAGCATGGGATCTGAACTATAAAGGATAATTGAAAATAATAACGAGGGGATGATCTTCAAAGGTAATTTATTCACAGATGACAGGTACCAAAGGATTAAGGTATAATTTAAAAGAAAGCCAGGAATTGTAATCAAAATTATCTGCAAAGAGATTTTACATATAGGAAACTCAGATTGACTTTAGAATTCATTAAAAATAGCATATAATCAGGATTATTGCAGATGAACAATCATAGTGATTACATCAAGGAAAAATTTTAAGTTATTTAACAACTATGTGCTTGCAACTCTCGAAACAAGGGGTAAAGATTGCAATGAGATTCTTAGGACCTATTAAATACCAGATGAATGAAATTCATATTATAATTAAAAAAGGAACTTTTAATTTTCTTTATAAGGTCATTGAACATGGATATGTATATGTGTGCATATATTTATGTATGATGTATGTGTGCACATACCATACATGTATATAAAACCACGTATGTTTATATGTGTATATATATACACACACACAGTCAATCCTTATTATTCAAGGATTCTGTATTTGCAAATTTGACTACTCACTAAAATTTATTTGTAACCACAAAATAAATGCTCAAGGTGCTTTCATGGTTATTTTCAGACATGAGCAGAGTGGCAAAAAAATTGAGTTGCCGAATACACTTGTTCCCAGCTGAAATCAAACAATGTGACGCTCTACCTTTTTGTTGCCGCGCTCGTAAACCAAAAAACCAACTCGTTACCGTCAGTCAATTCTGATTCAAGGCAACCCCAGCACTTAACCGTTTGTGTCACCAGGGCTTCTTACCTTTCAGTTGCTGTGGAGGGGCAACTGCGCCAGGCAGCTCTCATACCGTAAACAAAAGTCTGTTTTGTGGTCTATTTACCATATTTGTTTGCAAATAACAAGTGCCTTCTACGGTTGTTTGCCACCCCGCCCCCCGCCCCCGCCGGCCCCCAGGTATTTTCTAAGTGCCGCTATGCCAATTTTTTTACATGTTGCTGTAAAAAAGAAATCAGCATCGCACACTTATGAAAATACCTGGGCGGGGGAAGGGAGGAGGTTGGGAGGGAGAGTGCAAGTGGCAAACAAACATAGAAGGCATACATTATTTGCATAAAAATACTGTTTTGCATTGTTTTGCTTTTTGTTGATGATTTTGTTGCTTTTTGTTGATGATTTTGTTGTTTAAAATGGCCGCCAAGTATAAACTGAGGTGCTGTTAATACTCCTAAGCACTGAAAGGCTGTGTTGTGCCCTCTGGAGAAATACATGTGTTAGATAAGCTTCCTTGAGGCATGAGTTACAGTGCTGTTGGCCATGAGTTCAATGCTATTGAATCAACAATATCTATTAAATAAGGTGTTTTCAAATAGAAACACACACAAAACAAAGTTATGTATTGATCAGTTGGTGAAGATGTTGTGATCAGAGGCTCGAAGGAACCTAAGTCTGTATTTCCTCCAGGAGCAAGTGTTCAGTACTCACTAATTCAGTGTTCACGGAGACTTTATAGAACATAACTACTGCGAATAAGGAGAATTTACTGTATATAGTCCCCCCGACCCACCCATGGGTGATACTATTTATTTTATAAGCCAGTCTATAATTTCGATGAAAGGTAACAACTGGGATTGGCTTCAGTTCCAAGTTCAAGGGGTATGTTAGGGCAGTAGTCTCGGGGGTTCCTCTAGTCTATCAGTCCAGTAAGTCTGGCCTTTTTTAGGAATTTGACTTTTGTTCTACATTTTTTTCCCTTTCTGTTTGGGACCTTCTACTGTGTCCCTGGTCAGAATGGTGGGTGGTGGTAGCCGGGCACTGTATAGTTCTTCTGGTTTCAGTCTAGATGAGGCTGTGGTTCATGTGGGGTATTAGTCCTATGGACTAGTTTCTTCTTTGACTCTTTGGTTTCCTTCATTCTCTTTTGTTCCAGACGAGTAGCGATCATTAGCTGTATTTTAGATGGCCCTAGCGAGCACATGGTTGTTAAATAACTTAAACGTAGAACATTATCTCTTTAAATTTTTTTTTATTGTACATTAGGTGAAGGTTTACAGAACAAATAGTTTTTCATTACACAGTCAGTACGCATATTGTTTTATGACATTGGTTAACAAACCCACAACATGTCAACACTCTCCCTTCTCGACCTTGGAGGACCTTTTTCCTTTTCTCGTGAAAATATAGATATCCAAAGACACGCCATTTCAAAAATTTCTACATGTACTATTCAGTGACAAGAACATTATCTTTATGAACTGTTATGCCTATTGACCGAGTTGTGCCACAAGACTATGGTCCCAAGCCTTCAAACCCAGTAAACCAATCCCATGAGGTGTTTGGTTATGTCTAGGAAGAATCCGTGACTGTGCTCCCTGTGAGGTTTATTATATATATGAATATATATACAGAGCACACAGACATGTTTGTACATATGCTTACTGATACACCTATATATGCACACCCATGTACTCTCATGTGCCTGCCTATGCACATGTATGCATACATGTCTACCTATGTAACACTGACATATTTTTTTGGTTGTTTTTATTGTTGGTGCAAAATTGTATGTTATATCATTTCCCAAAATTGTCCTATTCTTGTGTGCTTATTACTGTCTTCATTTACCTTGGACAAGTTGTGCAGATTTCACCCATATTGGGTATTGCCTTTCCCATCACCAGAAATAACAACTGTCTACTATCTCCCTTCCCCTGCCATCCCTGATAACCATCAAAGAATGTTGCTTTCTGTGTGTACACCTATTCTTGACTTTTTATAAAAGTGAGGCCATAAAATATTTGTCCTTTTGTGATTGACTTATTTCACTCAGCATGATGCCCTCCAGATTCATCCATTTTATGTTTCACGGATTCATCATCATTCTTTATAGTTGTGTAGTATTCCATTATATGTATGTGCCACAGTTTGTTTATCTATTCATCCGCTGAGGGGCACTTAGGTCATTTCCATATTTTTGCTATTTTGAATAATGCTGCAATGAACATACATGCGCATATGTCTATTTGTGTCACTGCTCTTATAACTCTAAGATATATACCTATGAGTAGGATTTCTGGGATCATATGATATTTCTATTTCTAGCTTTTTGAGGAAGCACCTTACCATTTTCCATAGTGCTTGTACCATTTTACAATCCCATCAGCAGTGTATAAGAGTTCCAATCTCCTCACAGCCTCACCAGCATTTGTTCTGTCCTGTTTTTTGATCAGTGCCATTTTTGCAGGGGTGGGATGGAATCTAACTGTAGTTATGATTTGCATCTCTCTGATGGCTAATGATTATGAGCATCTTTTCATCTGTTTGTTAGCCACTTGAATGTCCTCTTTGGTGAGGTGTCTGTACATGTTCTTGGCCCATTTTTTGACTGATTGCGTTTTTGTTGTTGAGTTGTTGAAGTTTTCTAGGTATTTTAGAGATTAGACTGTTATCAGACATGTGGTTGCCAAAGATTTTTTCCTTGTCTGTAGGTTCTGTTTTTACTCTTTCAGTTATGCATTTTGATAAGGACGAGTATTTAATTTTTAGGAGGCCCCAGTTTTCTGATGTGTCTTCTGTTGTTCATGCATTTGTAGTTGTTTGATAGCCTGTTTATGCTGAAAATTGGGTCACCTAGTTTTGTCCCTGTGTTATCTTCCAGGAACTTTATAGTTTTAGCTTTAACATTTAGGTCTTTGATCCATTTTTAGTTAGTTTTTGGGTATGTGAGGTATGGATCCTGTTTCATTTTTCTGCAAATGGATATCCAGTTTTGCCAGCACCATTTGTTAAAGAGACTGTTTCTTCCCATTGAATGGACTTTGACCCTTTGTTGAAGATCAGCTGCCCATAGATGGATGGATTTACTTCTGGGCTCTTGATTATATTCCACTGGTCTATGTGTCTGTTATTGAACCAGTACCTGGCTGTTTTAATTACTGTGGCTGTATAGTAAGTTTTAAGATCGGGAAGTGTGAGGCCTCCTACTTTCTTGTTCTTCTTCAATGTTGCTTTGGCTATCTGGGACCTTTTTCCTTTCCACATAAAGTTGGTGATTAGTTTTTCCATTTCATTAAAGAATGTTGTTGGGATTTAGATTGGGAGTGCATTATATCTATAGATCGCTTTGGGTAGTACTGACATTTTCACAATGTTGAGTCTTCTGTTCCATGAGCATGGAATGTTTCTCCATGTATGTAGATCTCTTTTAGTTTCTTGCAGTACTGTTTTATAGTTTTCATTGTACAAGTCTTTTACATCCCTGGTTAGGTTTATTTCTAGGTATTTTATTCCTTTGGGGACTATTATAATTGTACTGCTTTCTTGATTTCCTTTTCAGTGTTCTTCTTGTTAATGTAGAGGAAGCCAACTGATTTTTGTGTGTTGATCTTGTACCCTGCCACTTGCCTGAATACTTCTATTAGGTCTAGTAGCTTTCTTGTGGAATCTCTGAGATTTGCTATGTATTGGATCATGTTTATTTGTTGCACTGTGGGGGCTTGAATGTTTCTGTGTTGCTGGAAGCTATGCCACCGGAGTTCAAATACCAGCAGGGTCACTCATGGCCGACAGGTTTCAGCTGAGCTTTCAGACTAAGACAGACTAGTAAGAATGACCTCGAGGTCTACTTTTGAAAAGAATTAGCCAGTGAAAACCTTACGAATAGTGGTGGAACATTGATATAGTGCTGGAAGATGAGCCCCTCAGGTTGGAAGGCACTCAAAATACAATGGGGAAGAGCTGCCTCCTCAAAGTAGAGTTGACTTTAATGATGTGGATGGTGTCAAGCTTTTGGGACCTTCATTTGCTGATGTGGCATGACTCAAAATGAGAAGAAACAGCTGCAAACATCCATTAATAATCAGAACGTGGAATGAATGAAGTATGAATCTAGGAAAATTGGAAATCGTCTAAAAGGAAATAGAATGTATAATATTCATATCTTAGGCATTAGTGAGCTGAAATGGACTGGTATTGGCCATTTCGAATCGAACAATCGTATGGTCTACTATGCCTAGAAGAGGAATGGCTTTGCATTCATCGTCAAAAAGAACACTTCAAGATCTATCCTGAAGTACAATGCTGTCAGTGTTAGGATAATAGCCATACGCCTACAAGAAAGACCAGCTAATATGACTATTATTATTATTCAAATTTATGCATGAACCACTAGGCCCAAAGATGAAGAAATTGAAGATTTTTACTAACTTCTGCAGTCTGAAATTGATCAAACATGCAATCAGAATGCATTGATAATTACTGGCGATTGGACGCGAAAGTTGGAAACAAAGAAGGATCAGTAATTGGAAAATATAGCCTTGGTGAGAGAAACAATGCCAGAGATGGCATGATAGAATTTTGCAAGACCAATGACTTGTTCATTGCAAATACGTTTTTTCGCCAACATAAATGGTGACTATACATGTGGACTTTGCCAGATGAAATACACAGGAGTCAAATCAACTATATCTGTGGAAAGAGCCATCGTAAATATCATCAGTCAGAACAAGGCCAGAGGCCGACTGCAGAACAGACCTTCAATTGCTCATATGCAAGTTCAAGTTGAAACTGAAGAAAATTTGAACAAGTCCATGAGAGCCAAAGTACAACCTTGAATATAACCCACCTGAATTTAGAGACCATCTCAAGAATAGATTTGATGCATTGAACACTAATGACTGAAGACACTAAGGACATCATATATGAAGAAAGCAAAAGGTCATTAAAAAGACAGGAAAGAAAGAAAAGACCTAAATGGATGTCAGAAGAGACTCTGAAACTTACTCTTGAAAGTCGAGTAGCTAAAGCAAAAGGAAAAAATGATGAAGTAAAAGAGCTGAACAGAAGATTTCAAAGAGTGGCTTGAGAAGACAAAGTAAAGTATTATAATGACATGTGCAAAGAGCTGGAGATAGAAAACCAAAAGTGAAGAACACACTTCAC
>NW_004443962.1:22100199-22164727 GCF_000243295.1 Trichechus manatus latirostris | reverse complement strand
AGCTGGAGATAGAAAACCAAAAGTGAAGAACACACTTCACATTTCTTAAGTTGAAAGAACTGAAGAAAAAATTCAAGCCTCGAGTTGCAATAGTGAAGGATTCTACAGGGAAAATATTAAACAATGCAGGAAGCATCAAAAGAAGATGGAAGGAATACACAGTCACTATACCAAAAAGAATTGGTCAACATTCAACCATATCAGGAGGTAACATATGATCAGGAACTGATGGTACTGAAGGAAGAAGTTCAAGCTGCACTGAAGACATTGGCAAAGAACAAGCCTCCAGGAATTGACGGAATACCAACTGAGATGTTTCAACAAATGGATGCAGCACTGGAAGTGCTCACTTGTCTATGCCAAGAAATTTGGAAGACAGCTGCCTGGCCAACTGTCGGAAGAGATCCATATTTATACCTATTCCCAAGAAATGTGATCCAACTGAATGTGGACATTATCAAACAATATGATTAATATCACATGAAAGGAAGATCATTCAAGGGCAGCTGCAACAGTATATCGAGAGGGAAGTGCCAGAAATTCAAGCCGAATTCAGAAGACGACACGGAACCAGGAATATCATTGCTAATGTTAGATGGATCCTAGCTGAAAGCAGAGACCACCAGACAGATGTTTACCTGTGTTGTATGACTATGCAAAGGCATTGTACTGTGTGGATCATAACTAATTATGGATAACATTGTGAAGAATAGGAATTCCAGAACACTTAATTGTGCTCATGAGGAACCTGTACATAGCTCAAGAGGTTTAAAGTCAGGAAAGGTGTGCGTTAGGGTTGTATCCTTTCACCATACTTATTCAATCTGTATACTGAGCAAATAATCCGAGAGGCAGGACTATATGAAGAAGAATAGGGCATCAGGATTGAAGGAAGACTCATTAAGTCTGTGTTACGCAGGTTACACCAACCTTGCTTGCTGAAACTGAAGAGGACTTAAAGCACTTACTGATGAAGATCAAAGACCACAGCCTTCAGCATGGATTACACCTCAACATAAAGAAAACAAAACCCCTCACATCTGGACCAATAAGCAACATCATGATAAATGGAGAAAAGATTGAAGTTGTCAAGGATTTCATTTTACTTCCATGAGTGTTGATTGTGGGTTTAAGCATAACAGCGATTGTGGGGATGTCACAAGACTGGGCGGTGTTTCGTCTCGTCAACTCAAAGGCACATAACAACAACAATGATCCTGTCATCTGTAAATAGAGATAGTTTTACTTCTTCTTTTCCAGTTTAGATACTCTTTACTTCCCTTTCTTGCCTTGTTGCTCTGGCTAGGACTTCCAGTACAATATTGAATAAGAGCAGTGATAGTGGGCATCCTTGTCATGTTCTGAATTCTTATAGGTGCCTTCAGGCACAATCACCACATTTTCCAAAGTCTGTTTGGGAATGAAATTTTGCTAAACATCCACCATAGGTAGAAAAAGAGGTAGCAAGTGCAAGGCAATGGTGGAAAGGTTGAAGGCCAGGTGCCAGTTCTAGAATAAAAGGAATCTCTCTTTGTACCTTTAAATACCTGAAGGCTGTTAGTCTTTTTCCATTGAGAATAATGTTGGCTATTGGTTTGGCATATATGCCTTGATTATGTGAGGAATCTCCCTTCTATTTGTATTTTGCTGAGAGTTTTTATCAGGAGATGATGTTGAATTTTTTTTTTTTTATTGTGCTTTGGGAAGATTTACCGAGCAAATTAGTTTCTCATTAAATGATTAATACAATTATAGTTTTGTGACATTGGTTGCCAACCCTGTGATATGTCAACTCTCTCCTTGATCTTGGGTTCCCCATTTCCATTCACCCAGCTTTCCTGTCCCCTCCTGCCTTCTTGTCCTTGCTCCTGGGCCAGTGTACCTGTTTAGTCTTGTATACATGGTTGAGCTACGGGTATTATTGTTTCATGGGCCTGTCTAATCTTTGGCTGAAGGGTGAACCTCAGGAGTGACTTCAGTACTGAGTTAAAAGGGTGCCTGGGGGCCATAGTCTCGAGGTTTCTCTACCCGGAGACTATGGCCCCCAGGCACCCTTTTAAGTAAGCCTGATCGTTTTTTTGTGAGTTAGAATTTTGTTCTACTTTTTCTCCAGTTCTGTCCAGGACCCTCTATTGTGATCCCTGTCAGAGCAGTCAGTGGTGGTAGCCAGGCACCATCTAGTTGTGCTAGAAGAATTTACTGTATATAGTTTTAACTATGTATAGGAAATGAGACATATCAGACTAACACAGAAAAAACAGAAAGGTTAGAAAGAGGTTTCAAAAGAGGAAAAAGGAGATAAGACAACAGGAAAAAAATGGAAATGTCAGAGGACTACAGAAAATGTACAAAGAGAGATTCCTTTTATTCTAGAACTGGCACCTGGCCTTCAACCTTTCTACCATTGCCTTGCATTTGCTAACTCTTCTTCTACCTATGGTGGATGTTTAGCAAAATTTCATTCCCAAATAGACTTTGGAAAACATGGTGATTGTGCCTGAAGGCACCTATAAGAATTCAGAAGAACTAAAATGCTTTAAAGCTCTCTTCTTTCTGATCATTTTGCTCTTTCATTTGTACCCACAAAGTCACATTAGATGGGTGTGGGGACTGAGCACTGGACTCTGATTCAGGAGGCCTGGATAACAGCACTGAGTAACTTTAGTTAAGTCACTTAATCACACATCTCTAACAATGATAGTGTGCATGTATGGTGCGAAGACCAGGCAGCACTGAACGGGAGGCTTGGGTGGATAAAGACTGAAACAGCATCAGGGTGGTGAGAGAAACGGCGTGGTCCCTTAGATCAATAACTCTGGGGTGGCTGAGTTCTCATTTTAAAGTTTTGGTGGTCAGCAGAATTGTATGACTAACTCCTGTTGAAAGGAACACAGAGTCATGAGGATTGAGAGTCAGGAGGCCCAAATCCTTATTCTTCCACCAGGTAATTCACACGGTATGTTGCTTGCAAAAGTGGCTGTAGTATTCTGCTCCCTGTGTGTACACCACTGGATATTCCGTCACCACACTGCCATTGGGTTTAACCAAGTGATTCACTTTGGCCAAAAGGAGCAATAGTAAGTGAATGTGATGCAAGTAGAGACAAAAAAGTATGGTAAATTGAGCCTTGTGCTCTCCTGTTGCTGTTTGGTAATCTGCAACCTCCATATGAAGAGGCCTGGAATAGCCTGCTAAATGATGGGGTATATGTGTCCCAGCAATCCCCATTGCCACAACCAATGCCAGCACTAACACTACCAATCAGCAGACACCTGAGTGAGGCCAGCTCCATCATCCCGCTGCCAGCTGATCCACCAGGTGAGCAGAGATGCAGGAGATGCCCTGCAGAGATCACCTGAGTCAGCTCAGATCACTTGTATATCTCTCTTCTTTTCAATTTCACCCTTTTGTGATTTGTCTGCACTCCAAGTGCCTGGATTCTGTTTAAAGTGTAAATCATTCTAATACTTTGTGCAATGTTTAAGTGCTCGGCTGCTAACTGAAAGGTTGGTGGTTCGAATCCACCCAGTGACACCATGGGATTAAGACCTGGAGATCTGCTTCTGTAAAGATTATAGCCAAGAAAACCCTATGCGGCAGTTCTCTTGGTCACGTGGGATTGCTGTGAATCGAAATGACTCAATGACACCTAACAACAACAGTGTAGTTTAGGTAATGGCCTTATATTCACAGAACCCTTTTGATTACAGTACTTCAAAAGAAATGGATACCCTGCTTAAGTGCTGGAGTATTTTTTCTCAGGGTCTCTCCTTGAGGTGGTCCAAATCTCACATGATTGATAAATTCCTTATAGTTTGTGAATTAGGGTTATAGCTGTCTCTTTGAGTTCTCTTCTCTGCTTATTTTTTTTTTTTTTTTTTTTTTTTTTTACATGTGGATGTGGGAAGCTTCAGAAGGTGGGCATTTAAAAAATAAGTTTACTCATCAATTTCCTTTTACTGGACCTAATATACTTCATAATAGATCTCTGGTAGGATCTCAGATTATAAGTAAAACTGGTATTAAGTTCTGTCAGATTTTCAAAATTACTCTTTTCCTCAATAATTTTTTCCTAGGTCTCCAATATGACAGCCAATTGCCAAGACACTGTTTATTCACTAAAAAATAAACCTGAATTTACTACTCCTCTACCCTGTAATTTTCCCATGTCTTTCTTTTTCTATTTTGGAGCAAAAAATTTAAAAATCTGAACATAGATAACATGTACTAGTTCATGAATGAACGATGTTATTGAAAAAAGAATACTCCTTACCTGCCAAATCAACTTGTGGAGCATGTATACGTCCATGTCAAATGCAACATTAAAGATAATTATTGGTGTAAATATACCAAAAAATAATTTTGGACTCATCCATTGAATGGCATTTGCATAAGCTTGGATCTAATAATAGTAAAAATAAGTCATTTTCTCATTTATCCACCCTTCCATCCCTCTTATAAGCATAGAATACATGCCAGGCACTCCTATCTATAGCAAGCAAGAAAGAGGGTTCTAATTAAACACCAGATATATCACCATCTGATAAATGCTAAAGTCTTAACTCTACTGGATTTTCATAGTTCCACTTCAGATTATTTCCAATTACAGAGGAAAGTTACTGCATAACCTTATGCCCATTTTATTTTATTTTATTCTTAAATGGGTATAGGAAGTATATTGTCATGGGTCCTTGAGGGTATGTAGGAGATTTTCAGGCATACGAGACAAAGAAAGATTTCAGGTAGATGGAGCATCATATACAAAATCACAAAGGAGTAAATAAACGTATTAAATTTCAGGAAGTAGAAATAATTAGTCTTGGCTTATGTAGACGATGTGTGTGGAAGAATGACAGCAATAGAGACTGGAAAGTTATGCAGTTCATGAATGAAAAATTAACCATGTTTATCATGAAATAGTTGTTTGACAATACTTGTAAACCCTATAGTAGTGTCTTCCTCTGGTGCAGAGGGCAAATGAGCTTACTACCCACTGTAAAGATTCAGGTTCTCTAAGCTCAGGTTTCTTCTCCACTAATGCAACACACTGTGGACAGGTTTCACCTGGCCCCTTTGCTTCTCCTCACAGAAGCTGGAGTTAGGGGCACTGGACAAGATTAATACTGACACCCTGGTGCTTGTGTGAGTAATACAGTCCTCTGTCTCTGACTCAGGAGTCCCATGTCTTCTGCCAGCACACATGAAACAGTGGCAGGCTAACTTATTAGCCTGCAAGTAGGGTGAAATCTCAGGCCCTTTAGAGTTCTTTAGAGACAATCTCTTCCTTTAAAGAGTTACTGACAAGCAGATAAAGTTAAGTTCGTAGAAGTACTTAAATTTACATTTATGTCAAAATCATGTGGTTATAATACTGATTTATGACAAAAAAGTGAAGTAGTAGTTTGTTAGTTGTTCTCACATGATATGTGTTCTCTGTATATACATACATACATACATATATATATATATTTAACATCACTGGCTAAATTTGTTTGGAAAAGTCAATCATTTTCAGATTCCTCATTCACACTCTGATTGATTAGAGCCAAAACCAAAAAAACCCGTCGCCGTTGAGTCGACTCCGACTCACAGTGATCCTATAGTCAGAACAGAACTGCCCCATAGGGTTTCCAAGGCTGTAAATCATTACAGAAACAGACAGCCACATCTTTCTTCCACAGAGCCGCTGAGGGTTCAAACCACTGACCTTTTTGGTTAGCAGCTGAGAGCTTAACCACTGTGCCAGCAGGGGTCCCTAAACAATCTTTATGGAAGCAGATCAGCAGGTCTTTCTCTCATGGAGCTGCTGGGTGATTTTGAACTGTCCACCTTTCGGTTAGCAGCCAAGTGCTTTACCACTGTGCCACCAGGGCTCCTTAACAGGGGTTGACAAACTATGGCCCATGGGCCAAATCTGGCCCAGTGCCTGTTACTGTAAATTAAGTTTTATTGGAACATAGCCATGCCCATTCATTTCTGTATTGTCTGTGGCTGCTTTTGCATTATGACGGCAGAGCTGAGTAGTTATGACAGATCATATGCCCTTCATGGTCTCAAATACTATATGACCTTTTATAGAAGAAAGTTTGCCAACCTCTAGGCTAGAGGACTATTCAATGTGTCAATAATACATTCATATTATCATCGGTATTCTCTCTCCCTGCCTGATTCCAACTATTTTGTAATACTGTAGCTGCCTTGACTATATCTATAGTTTGTCTTTCTCCTCGCTTCCAGCTCCAGAAAGAGGTTCACCTTATTTCTCTTGTTATATTCTAAGCCAGGAAAAATTAGAGACTGGCCTCTATTCTAATGGAAAACCTACGAAACATTCCTAATTGAGGCAATAGATGGGTTCAATATCGAATATTTTGCTGCTAGAGTCCGGTACCAGCAGCCCAAAGTCTCCTTGGATTTTTATTAGTCTGTTGCTGGCCTGAGCTTTAGAATTCTTCTTAAACACTCATTGGCCACATAGACTCTTTGTACTTGTATGTGTACTCATTTTGAACTGCCTGCCAAGCTTCAGGCCTAGGCTCTGTTTTGACTATGTTTAATAAGATTGCAAGTCTTTCAAGCCTTGTTCTTTTTCCTACACATCTGATCTGATGCCATCCACATTACAAGTATCTATGGACTGGCAGAACATTGAGGGAAGGAGTTTTTTTTATTGTAAAGGTTTACAGACCAAAGTAGCTTCTCATTAAACAGTTACTACACATATTGTTTTGTGACATTGACTACCAGCGCCACGACATGTCTCGACCTTGGGTTCCCTATTACCAGCTTTCCTGTCCCCCTCCTACCTTCTAGTCCTTGTCTCTGGGTTGGAGTGCCCATTTAGTCTTGCTTTGTTTTATGGGCCTCTCTAATCTTTGGGTGAATGCTGAACCTCAGGAGTGACTTTATTACTGAGCTAAAAGGGTGTCCAGGGGCCATACTCTCAGGGTTTCACCAGTTTCCGTCAGGCCAGTAAGTCTGGTCTTTTTTTGTGAGTTAGAATTTTGTTCTACATTTTTCTCCAGCTCTGTCCAGAGCCTCTATTGTGATCCCCGTCAGAGCAGTCAGTGGTGGTAGCCGGGAACCATCTAGTTGTGCTGGACTCAGTCTGGTGGAGGCTGTGGTAGTTGTGGCCCATTAGTCCTTTGGACTAATCTTTCCCTTGTGTCTTTGTTTTTCTTCATTCTCCCTTGCTCCAGATGGGGTGAGACCAGTGGAGTATCTTAGATGGCTGCTTGCATGCTTTTAAGACCCCAGACACTGCTCATCAAAGTAGAATATAGAATATTTTCTTTATAAACTGTTATGCCAATTGAGCTAGATGCTCTACATGTTCCCTGAGACCATGGTCCCCACCGCCTTCAGCCCAGTAATTCGGTCCCTCAAGGAGTTTGGATGTGTCTCTGGAGCTTCCTTGACCTTGCCTTGGACAAGTTGTGCTGGCTTTCCCAGTATTGGGTACTGTCTTACCCTTCACCAAAGTTACCGCTTATCTATTGTATATTTAGTGTTTTTCAATCTCCACCTCTCCCCTGAGGGAAGAAGTATTTTTGCAAATTTTCTTAATTCATTGTTATATTTATATGACTCTTAGATATAGTGCAAAATACCCGCATTTAGTATACATACCTGGTACGATGCAAAACTTAATATTTCAAAACCACATCCAAATAAAAATAATATCACAGGGAGAGGAATTGGAAAGTCTTTCAAGTGCATGTTCAGAAATGCTGCAAAAAAAAAAAAAAAAAAAGTCATTACTGAAAGACAATGAAATATCACATTTATAGAACTTTTATGTGATATGGAGCCCTGGTGGTGCAGTGGTTAAGCATTTGGCTGCTGACCACCAGCCACTCCTTGGAAACCCTATGGGACAGTTCACTCTGTCCTACAGTGTCGCTATGAGTTGGAGTCAACTTGATGGCAACAGGTTTGGTTTTTTTGGTTTATGTGATATGATTCCTTAATACTGATGACCATGAAATACTGTTCCACTCTTCAATTACTATCATCCTGTAATTGAAACACTTCCTCACTCTTGAGTATACAGCGTCAGTGTAACTTAATCCACCAGGTTCCTGTTTCTCCTCTCCTGTGAAGTATCTAATCTCCTTAGATTTTTAGAGTAGATATTCCTAGAAATCATTGGCTCCTGGGTTACTATACTAAAATATTTATAGCAGTTTTTGTACAAACTGTAAATCAGGGATTAGTCTCTTTAGCAATCCTGCAATGAGAGGTTAATAAATAAGTAAACTTTAATAAAACCTCCTGGCTGTTTCCCATAGCAATGAGGAACTAACTATAATGATTTTTCTAATGAGAAAAACTAGTTATCTATCACACACTAGAAAGCTCATAATGACTATTTAGCTAATGTTTATCATTGTTATCAAGGTGCAAGAGGAGCCCTGGTGGTGCAGTGGTTAAGCACTCGGCTGCTAACCTAAAGGTGGTGGTTCAAACCCACCAGCAGCTCCATTTCCATAAAGATTTACAGCCTTGGAAACCCTATGGGGCAGTTCTACCCTGTCCTATAGGGTCGCTATGAGTCGTAATCAACTCCACGGCAGTGGATTTTGGTATCAAGGTGCAATAAGCAATATCACAACATTTGCTTCAATTTAAATTTTTCTGCTCTTTGTAATACAATTCTTAATCAGGTCAAAGAAAGTGCAAAAAAAGAGCATGCTTTCTTTTGATCTGCAGTGTTTTTTCTTCAGGTAAGAGCTAGGTATAATTTACCATTTGGACAAAAATCTATGGAACACCCAATCTGAGTAGGTTAAAAAGTAACCTAACTACCCAAAAGCCATAACACTTTGAAAATTCTTTGTCCAAGTGAAAAAAAGAGGTGGGATATCTAATTTTAAAATATGAATCAATTATCATTTTCAGTATCTGACATAACAATAAAATTCCCCAAACCTTGATTTTCTGCTTATCTGCTTCCATTGTCTCAGTCATTTAAATCTAATTGTGACCCAACAAATAATAATGTGTGAAAACTTTGAACCCAGCAGAGATGAAGAACATGCAAATTAGATTCTACTTGTTTCTTCTCAGGGGCAGATTATTATTGGATTCATTTGATTGGAAATCTTGGGGAAAAGGTATGAATTTAGGAACAAAATTCTTATTTCCTATTGTTGCTACTTCCCTTAATTCTATATAGTGGCTTTCCAAGATATAGCCCTAAAGAATTAAAAATTAAATGAAAAGAGAGTTATACCTACCTCCAATTGTGCAGATTAAAGACAATATGAGAATAATTTCGGGAAGATCTTGAGGATAACTCAAAAACCGTTTCCTGAGATGGTTCTTCCATGTCACAACATAGTCTTTCCGCTTGGTGATGTTAGAAATGAGGCCATCTACGCCCATCCTGTCGTTTCTCACAGTCGGCCTTGAATCTGCTGCTTCTTACTCTCTGCAAAGCTCAGACAGGATTAAAGGGACATTTGCCTTCTTTGTGCCTTCTTTGTGCCTTCTAATGCTTTTCTTCAAAAAAAAAAAGGATGAGGGGTAAGATTTCCCATTTATTTCTAATAGTAGCTTACGTCCTTCCAAAAGTAGGGATTTCTTCCCCTTCTATTGGCACAAATGGTTAAGCACTGGGCTACTAACCGAAATGGTGGCAGTTTGAACCCACCCAGAGATGCCTCGGAAGAAATGCCTGGCAATCTGCTTCTGAAAGGCCATAGTCATGAAAACCCTATGGAGCACAGTTCGACTCTGCAACCCATGGGCTCACCATGAGTTGGAATTGATTTGATGGCAGTGGATTCGTTCCCCACTCTATGATGCTTTTAATCAAAATAAAATGGAAAAGGCATAACCGCAAGAGACAGAGAGTGCTCAGAGCCACCCTTTGTTCACTCACAATGCCAACCACTATGTAGCCATGATCCACCCTGCACCTCTCCAACTGTCTGCAAGAAAAAGTCTTTATCTAATCTGTCACTAGACGTTGGGACCACAGACTGTGCATGTCACTTAGCTCTGCTGATGGACAAATGATCCGTCTGCCCTCAGCTGCACTGAGCCTCTGGAAGCTTGTTCTGGCAGCTGTTGAAAAGTGGCAACAAATAGTCTGATCTTTTTTGTTGTTTTATCTAGACAGAGATTAATTGACCATACTGATATTCAATCATAGCCTTCTTTTATTTCATTTGGCACACTTGTGGGCTGGGTTTTTTCATTTATAAATTTATACAGCAGGCAAAAATGTAAGAAAAATATTAAAACCAAAAGGACTTAAACAAGGGAGGTGTTACATGTTCTATCTCATTGTTACTTCTTGGAAGAGGGTCTTGATGTATCTTGGTTTGAAGTACTAGATAACAGCCATAGTTGTTAATCTAAGCTATTTCCCAGGTGTCTTAGTTATCTAGTGCTGCTTTAACAGAAATACCAGAAGTGGATGGCTTTAAACAGAAATTAATTTTCTCACAGTTTAGGAGGCTAGAAGTCCAAAATCAGGGCGCTGGCTCTAGGGAAAGGCTTCTTTCTCTGTTGGCTCTGGGGGAAGGTCCTTGTTTCTTTCCAGCTGGCGTTCGTCTGTTCCTTGGCCATCTTCATGTGGTGTGGTGTCTGTCTTCTCCCACCTTTGCTTGCTTAATCTGCCCTTTTATATCTCAAAAGAGATAGATTTAAGGCACAACCTACACTAATATGACCTCATTTACTTAACAAGAAAACCCATCCCCAAGTGAAATTATAACCACAGGTATAGGGGTTAGGATTTACAATACATATTTTTTGGGGACATAATTCAGTTCAATCCATGAAGCCCTAATGGTGCAGTGGTTAAGAGCTATGATGAACTATCGCTGCTAACCAAAAGACTGGCAGTTTGAATCCACCAGCCACTCCTTGGAAACCCTATGGGATAGTTGTACTCTGTCCTGTAGGGTTGCTATGAGCCGGAATCAACATGACAGCAATGGGTTTGGTTTTTGTAATTCAATCCATAACACCATGGAAAGGAAATTTTTACATCAGAAGTCTTAAACTTCATGCAGGAGATCTTATGGATTCTGTCTCTCATAGAAGTGGCTCAGCACTTTCCAGTGTCTACTCTGGGCATCTCATCTGTCTGCCTTGCTAAGCAACCAATTAGTCATTATTCCATTTCCTCTTGTAATCCAACAATTTCTTTTTTCATTTTCTAATATATAGATTTTTGTATTTTTATGTACTCTTTTCTGATTATGAAAACAAAATTCTGAAAGAGAAAATGAAATAAATGCTTACTGTGAACACTTTTGAAATAAATATATAAACAAACATTTCAAAAGCAGAAAAAAATTACACACACTCATCCTTATATTATCTTATTTTCCATGCTAGTATTATATTACTAGCATCAGAAAGCCATTTATAATGGTTGTATCATATTAGCTCTAAGGTAAAAGTGCAGACCCTGTGGTCAGACTGTCTGGAAATAAAGGCCCAGTGGACTGGTGCTTGCAGGTTGAAAGATTCTGGGCAACTTACTTCACCTCTGTTGGCTTCAGTTTTCTGATCTGTATAATTCCGTAGTCTATGAAATTCCTCTCCCTGTATTTATTCTTTTCCAATTCAAAGGCAACATGACTAAATATGTCTTCTCAAAGCCAATTTCTTTTCAATATTCTCGCGTTAGGTGTTGTGAGAAATGGGTGTCAATGCCCTTCAGCCAAAGGCCACAAGGAACACACCTGTAGTTGACAAGTTGTTGCTGTGAGGGAGACCACTGACTATAGGGAGCTGTGAGTGTCTCAGTAAGAGAGTGTTAGAGAGCCTGTTGTATGATCTGGGCTTTGTCTATGTAATTTTGCAGAGGGTCTAAGGAAGTATTTTATTGGTTGCGTGGTGACTTGTTTTCTGTCTCACTTTATCATGATCTCAGAGTGACCTTGTCTTATGTTAATTGTTATGGATTGAATTGTGTCCCCCCAAAATATGTGTTGAATTTCTAACTACTGTATCTATAAATATGACCCTGTCTGGAAATAAGGGTTTTTCTTTTGTTGTGTTAAGGAGGTCATACCAGTGTAGGGGGATCCTAAACCTAATCATTTCTGAGTTACAAAAAGATCAGAATAGACACAGAGACACAAAGGAGGAAGAGGAAGACAGACAAATAAGACAGATGCACCTAGAAGCCCAGAAAAGTCCAGGATTTCTATAAAGATTTCCGTAAAGATTGTTGTTGTTGTGTGCTGTTGAGTCAATTCTGACTCACAGTGACCCTATTTGACAGAATAGAACTGCCCCATCCATAAAGATTACAGCCAAGAAAATCCTCTGGAGCAGTTCTACTCTGTAACACATGGGGTCGCCATGAATCCGAATTGACTCCTCCGCAATGGGTAAGAGAAGCTGAAATAGACAAGGAAGGACCTCCTCCTAGAGTCGCGCTGTGAACTTGGACCTCTAGTCTTCTGAACTGTGAGAAAATACATTTCTGTTTTTTAAAGCCACTTACTTGTGGTATTTCTGTTACAACAGGACGAGGTAACTAAGACAGTGATGTTCTGTGAGATTGTTTATGACTGATAGGAGAGCAACATGTGAGCATCTCACCAGCTGTGGTAACGTGGAGTGAGACCTGGCCATAAATGTCAGACCAGTTTCCCGATGTCAGGGGATGCTTTTTTTTTCCTCAAGAGATTATAAATTCCTTAACCTTCTCTTAATATATCAAGGGTTATGGATCTTGATAATAATGTAAGAGATGGAGCAGAGTGAGTTCATCCATGCCTCTAAGACAGAGCTTCTCAACCATGGCTGCACATTGGAATGACTTGGAGAGTTTTAAAAAAAATACTGATGTCTGCATGCCACCCACAGAGGTTACTTTAATTGGTCTGTGGTGCAGGATGGGCATTGGGAATTTTAAACAAAACTTCCCAGTGATTCTAACAAGCTACCATGGTTGAGAAGCTCTGCTCTAGAGGAAGTCCCCGCCGTTAAAGAAGAATATTTTAACTGACTGGTAATAGTTGCTCTTAATCAACATCAAGCTACTCAGGAAAATATTATCAATGTCACCTCTTAACTTGTCCCACTGTTACTCCAAGACTAAGGATCCTGGAGCATACAGGCTTGACCAATAAGGAAAACAATTTTCTGCTTCATAGTTACACATTCCCACATGCTTTCAGAGTTTAGTATAGTTAAGGAGTCTATTGTTTTCCAAAGTAAAAGTAGAGATATATATCTCCATAAATATTTTTCTCATTTCTAAAATTGCTTATTTGAAAAATTTAATAAGTATTTACAAATTCAATCCTAATAAATTTCTTTCATAAGTAAATAACATCATCCCATCTTGACTATCCTTGAACTTGATATATATGATCAAATGCAACAGAGTCTCACTCTCTGTCTATGAATATGTAGCAGATGCTCAGTTTGCCTTCCTCAATCTCTACTCCAAACTCTCCTAATGGACCTTTTACCTGAGAAGCAAACTTATTTTATGCTGGCACATATATGCTAATATTACTCTAGTTAAATATTTTAAAAGGTCTGAGTAAAGAAGTAGAGTGAGAATAAACAGATTTTCAATGCAATTAAAATTCTTCCTCAGCTTAAATTGACTTCTGAAAGCTTTGGATATCTTTATGTCTCATTAAGGAAAAAAAAATATTGGCTCATCTTGAAATTACCACATAGGTCCTCTAAATTAATTTGTCAGTAAATTAGATAATACTTCAATTCCCTTTCTATGTAGAGGTAGTTAAAGACTACCCTTCCCAAAATGACTGTAGATTTATCCTCAATATTTAGTCAGTCTTGAAAAATTGTTGGTCTTATGGAGTGAAAGTCACATGAATTCACTCTGCCCCTGAAAATGGGAACATCTTTTTTTTTTTTTTTTTCTTCCCCCTTTTAACTGCTACTAGGTGACGAAAGTGTCCAGAAGAAGGCACCGTGCTGCAGCTCTTCATGCTTCATGGTTTGTTATATATAAACAACTGAGGCTGGGTGTCTCCTCAATGAATGCTCCTACCACACATGGCAGCAGGCGCCTTACTCACTGATTCTGAAGGTGGGAGGTTGGTAGGTGATCTATTGCCCTCTTGATGCCTCTTCATTCTGAAAGAGCCCTTCCTCCCTACACCTGAGGAGATTCACAGCATCAGTGTGCTTTCCTCTGAGGCTTGACTTTTCAGTGCCTCACTAACCCAAAAAGAACATGTGTCAGGTGAATCGTTTGGGAAGAGTTGATATAAGGAGCATAATGGAAGGGGGCAGGTCCCTGAGTGGCACAAAGGGTTAAGTTCTGTACTGATAGCTGAAAGGTTGGCCGTTTGCACCCTCTAGAGATGCCTTAGAAGACAGGCCTGGTGATCTGCTTCCAAAAGGTCACAGCCTTGCAAACCCTATGGAGCATAGTTTTACTCTGACACACATGGGGTCATCATGGGTGGGAATCGACTCGAGGGTAACTAACGACTACAGTGGAGAGGGGCAGGGGCTAAGGAACAGAAATTTAAACTGAGAGTCAGGTTGATCTTTGGGAAAATCACTAACTGCCATAGGAAAGATGGAACATCCAAGAGGAAATGACTGAATCTGTAATTGGAATACTGTGGGGGCGTTTGTTCCTCTCAGAGGCCGGCTGGGGGAGAAGGTACAAGTGGAGACGGTCAGCTTCCTGAAAGCGTAACCAGGGGAGGGCTCACCATGCAGAGCTTCAGGAGGAGTCTTCTGTGGTGTGTGAGAAGTGGAGGCCAGCTATTCCATCCACCCCAGAACAGTCAAGACCAACGGCAACCTCACTGACAGTTACTTGCCACATGCCCCGCCCCTGGTCTGCACCCATTGGCTTTAGGTTCATAACTCCTGACTTGATTGGCTGATGAAATACAGTTCTAGAAGATGCTACCGGGCACTTTGCCCCTGGATATCTAAGGCAGCTTTTGAAGCCTTAGGCTGTGTAGTGCGTTTATTAAAAAAAATAAAGGTTGAGAAAGAAACCTCCAGAAATTGTATTATTTGTGTCAGTTTGACGCTTTGAAACAGTGTCATTCAAGCCAATGAACAGTGCTTTCCCAGAATTCTAGTGAAAGTGAGTTTCCTAGTTAAGATAGGGTGGTGGTGGCAGTTGTCATCAAGTTGATTGCACCTATGAGTGGTATTGCCCATGTGCTATGACTATTGAGGAGAAGCAAGGTTGTGGTCACTTGTGACTGAGGTGATCAAGAAAGGCTCTCCAGAGGAAGCAGGATTTGCGACTTGATAAGACAGGCAGGAACTGGTTTAATGGGTGTTTGGTGAAGAAATGGGGGTCTCTGGCCAAAAATAAAATCATTTTATGTATAATAATATATATATAATGCAGATTATTTTTGTTTACATTAGAGTCTTGGAGATACAGAGAAAAATAGTAAGTGATTTCCTCATCTAAGCAGCTTGCCTGTACGTAAACAAATAGTGATCAGTAGTGCGGTATGTACAATAATAGAAGTAGTCATGTTAATTATTTATAAAAGGAAGTAATAAATTTTTTTCTGAAAGTTAAGGGGAAATTGGCCTAAATAAGGCAATGTCTTAGCAGATTTAGACAAACTATGCTTATGTATACAAATGGTTTTGTGAAATACTATGAGGTGTTCAGGATATTGTACAGCACCATCATCAGTCTTGATAGGTAGGAGACTGTATATCTAAGAAAGATAAGAAGCAAGTATAACGGTAATTAAGGTAGAAAGAGCTGGTAGTTGAAGCAGATGTGGTTAAAAAGAGAGAGAGAGAATTAAGACCGCAAAAATTAAATGATTCTGGATTTCAAGGAGGTCCAATGTGTGATCATTAGAGTGCATTACTAAAGTGACATACATAGAACAAAACCTTTTTATAAAGAAAATTTTCAATTATCCAATACACATAGAGAGAGAGAAAGGTAGAGAGGTAGAGAGAGAGAGAGTGAGACAGATAGATAAATAGACAGATGACAGGGAGTAAAGTGCACAAATATTAAAGTTCCAATTCTATTTTTACATATATATACACTCATGAAGCCACAACTTATAAAAAGATAGTGTTTTCAGCAACTCAGAATAGTTCCTGTGCTCCTTCCTAGCAAATATTCTTTTCCCATAGCAACTATTCTGATTTCTATCACCATTGACTAGTTATGTCTGTTCTTGACTTTCGTATCGACGGAACCATACAGTATATCCTCTTTTGTATCTGGCTTTTTTCACTCATTATTATGTCTGTAAGAGTCATCCATGTTTTTACGTGCTGTTGTTGTTCTTAGGTGCCGTCGAGTCAGTTCCAACTCATAGCAACCCTGTGTACAACAGAACGAAACACTGCCCGGTCCTGAACCACACTCACAATTGTTATGCTTGAGCCCATTGTTGCAGCGACTGCATCAGTCTGTCTTGATGAGGGTCTTCTTCTTTTCTCACCGACGCTGTACTTTACCAAGCATGATGTCCTTCTCCAGGGACTGATCGCTCCTGACAACATGTCCAAAGTATGCAAGACGTAGTTTCACCATCCTTGCTTCTAAGGAGCATTCTGGTTGTAGTTCTTCCAAGACGTATTTGTTCATTCTTTTGGCAGTCCATGGTATATTCAA
This sequence comes from Trichechus manatus latirostris, assembly GCF_000243295.1. Classification (NCBI taxonomy): domain Eukaryota; kingdom Metazoa; phylum Chordata; class Mammalia; order Sirenia; family Trichechidae; genus Trichechus; species Trichechus manatus. Next base: position 22,148,139 of record NW_004443962.1, on the reverse strand, counting down.
TATTCTTCACCAACACCACAATCCAAAGGCATCAGTTCTTCTTTGGTCTTCCTTATTCATTGTCCAGTTTTTCATGCATATGAGGTGACTGAAAACACCAAGCCCCCATGGTACGACAAACTGACAGACACGTAAGGGTTATTATGTAGTTTTTTCTTTATTTTTTATTGCTGCACAGTACTCAGTTGTATGAATATTTGTTGTTAGTTGTTAGTTGCTGATGAGTTGGCTCCAACTCATGACGACCTTAGGTATAAAAAACAAAACGTTTCCTGGTCCTGCACCATCTTCATGATTGTTGGTATGTTTGAGTCCACTCTTGCGGCTTTTGTGTAATGCTTTCCAATCTAGGAGGCTCATCTTCCAGCACTATATCAAACAATATTCTGTTGTGATCTATAAGCTTTTCATGGGCTAATTTTCAAAAGTAGATTGCCAGGCCTTTCTATCTAGTCTGTCTTAGTCTGGAAGCTCCACTGAAGCCTGTCCACTATGGGTGACCCTGCTGATGTTTGAAATACTGTTGATATAGCTTCCAGCATCAGAAACACGCAAGCCACCACAGTATGACAAACCAACAGTTGGGTGGTGGGTGTGAATATTTCCACAATTTATTTACCTATTCTACAGTTGATGAACATTTGAATTGTGTCTAGTATCGACTACTGCAAATAAGAGTCTATGCATGTTTGTACATGTCTTTTGGTGGATATATTCACTCAATCCTCTTTAGTGTATACCTAAGAGTGGGTTAGTGGGTCAAAAATGCAAAAATATAAATGTAGTAGATACTGTCAAAACATTTGCCAAAATGATTTTACCAATTTAAACTCTCATCAATCTTGCCAACACTTGGTATAGGCAATCTGTTTACAATTTTATTTATTTTATTGGGAGTTTAGAAACAAAACTGACATTTGTGTATTGACCTTGCACCTTGCTGAATTTGCTTATGAGCCCTAGTGACCTTCTGTGGAATCTTTGGGATATTCTATATGTAGGATCACGCCATCTGTGAATATAGCTTTGCGTCTGTCTTTGCAAATTAGATGTCTTTTATTTCTATTTCTTGCCAAACTGCTCTGGCTAGAACTTCTAGTACAGTACTGAACAGAGTGATAAAGTGGGCATCCTTGCCTTGCTCTTGATTTTAGGGGGAAAGCTTTCAGTCTTCCACCGCTAAGTATGATGTTAGCTGTGAGTTTTTCATAACTGACCTTTATCGTGTTGAGAAATTTCCTTCTTATTCCTATTTGCTGAGTGTTTTTATCATGAAAGGGTGTCAGATTTTTTTTTCAACTATGTTTTATTCATCTGTTGAGATGATCATGTGCTTTTTATCCCCTTTGCTCTATTAATGTGGTGTATCACATTGACTGATTTTTTTTTATTAAATCACCCTTGCATTCCTTTGCCCTCACCTTATGCTCTTATTGTCACAAATTGCATCTTTACACTTTGTGCATCCACAACTTATATTTGCAATTATTATTTTATGCAGTTGTCTTTTAAATCAAACAAAAATGCATTTATACTGTCTTTTCTGTTTACCTATGTAGCTACCTTTACTGTGTCCTTTATTTCTTCATGTGAATTTGAGTTACTGTCTAGTGTCCTTTCACTTCAACCTGATGGACTCCCATAGGATTTCTTAGAGAGTAGGTCTGTAAGGAACAAACTCTCAGGTTCTGTTATCTGGAATGGTTTAATCTTTCCTTCATTTTTAAGGGATAGTTTTGTCAGATATAGAATTCTTGGTGGACGGTTTTAGTTTTTTTCTTTCAGTACTTTGAATCTGTCATCTGACTGCCTTCTGCCCTCCATGGTTTTGATGACAAATCAGCTATTAATCTTATTGGGAATCCCTTGTACATGATTTGTTGCCCTCTCTTGCTACTTTCAAGATTTTGTCTTTGTCTTTTGATAGTTTGGACCTCATGTATCTGAATATAGATCTTTGAGTTTACCCTACCTGGAGTTCACTGAGAACTGTAGATGTTTAGATTAGTATTTTTAATGTCGTCTGGAAGTTTTTAGCCATCCTTCTTCATATGTTCTTTGTACCCCTTTCTCTTCTCTCCTTCTGGGGTTTCCTTTACGTGTATGTTAGCACATTTGATGGTGTACCACAGATCCATGAGGTTTTATTCATTTTTCCTTATTCTATTTTCTCTCAGTTCCTCACACTGGCTAATCTCAATTGACTTAACTGTAAGTTAGCAGATTCTTTCTACTGCCTGCTCAAATGTGTTTTTGAGACCCTCTAATGAATTTTTCATTTCAATTATTATATTATTTAACTCTAGAATTTCAACTTGTTCCTTTTTATAACTTCTATCTCTCTATGTATCTTCTCCATTTGATGGAACACCATTTTCATACTTTCCTTAATTATTTAGACATGGTTTCCATTAGGGCACTTTGTTGGGATCCCAATCATTCTTTGAAGCCATAATACTTGTGGTCAGAACTTCCTTACTCACAAGCAAAGAGTCAGGGGCTAGGTTTTCCCCTCAATAGAATCTTGTGACCGCCAACACAGCAGCAGTGCTACTCAGTGACTCAGATGTGGGAGGCTGCTGGCATCTTCTCTTAAAATATCTTTATTCACAATGAGCCCTCCCGCAATATTGGTATTGGCTCCCAGCACCTGAGGTAGTATATTCGTAGCATCAGTTCCTTTTCCCTGTGGGAATCAGCTTTGCTCTTGTTAATTAACCAAGACAACAGCTTTCAATATCAAACAGATATTGGCCTTAAAGGGTGGGCTTAGGGTCCAGAATTTAGATGCAGGGAAGGTTGACCCTTAAGTGGGGAAGAAGAAGAAAGAGCTCCAACACCTAGAGCGATAGGAAAGAGATGAATATTGTGGGGCATGTCTGACCATCTGTGGCTATGGAGACCTTTGTTTCCACTGGGACAGATGCTGGGGGAGAAGTTATGAAAGTGAAATATCATTTCTTATAGGGGTTTATGAGTGACAAAAAAGGAAGAGTCCATTACCCAGAACATTAAGTGGGTGTGTTCTCTGTGTATCCATTACTGTGTATATATGTAGGTGGGGTAGGGGGGAAGGTATATGCATCTGTATGAGGGTTGGAAGCTAGCTACTGATCTCACTCTAGAGCAGCCATGACCAGGTGCACTTCTCTGAGGATGGTATTTGCCCCAAGTCCTAGCCCTGGCTTCAATCTCCCATTTGTGGTCTATTTGTCTTATTAAAAGTAGTTCTAGAAGATTCTAGATAAAGATCACTTCTAACTTGTAAGGTAAAAAATGCAGCCCTTCCTTCAGTACTCATTAAAATGGCAATAACAGACTACAGGGGAAAAAAAATCTTCCCTTTCAAACAGATTGTGTGAAAGTGTGCTTTGGAGTGAAGGTGAATGAGCACAGCACTTCCAGCTTCCAGCAGGAAGAAGGCATTCTGGCGAAGCTGATATTACCTTGTGTTTATGATGCTAGTAGGCAGGCGGCCAGATTGGGTAAAAAAGGAGGAAAAAGTAAATTAATTACACCAGGCAAGGAATGCCTTCTCTGTATTTAAAGTAATACTGGGCAAAGGGGTTTATAAAAGGGGACATTAATCTATGTCTGTCTCTTGCCACTTTAATATATAAATAGTATTTGATTTGAAACTGTTTAATTATTTTACAGGAAAGTCAGTTTTAATTTTCCTACTCCAGTTGTTTGGGGGAGTGGGTTGTTATGATTTAGATGCCAATAAAAACATTTTTTAGAAACTTAGCATACTTTTTTGGAGAGCAGTCTTTTCACTTCATCTCACCCTCTGTGTATAAACTAGTGTGATGATTATATGCATAGATACACATAAACATAAAGGATGGGGTGGTAACACACCCAAAAGAAGAACTAATTAATTTTTTTGCAAACAGCAGGTAACTTTTCAGGGCCTGTGTATGAATCCTGTGATAGCTACAGATCAAGAGATAGATATGTTAAAGAAAAATGTCTTCATAGACCTAAATATCAAAATAGAATTAGAGTTTGGGCAGACAAGGAAGCTGGCAAATGTTTAGTATAGCTAACACATGCTTTAAAATAAGGAAGAAAGTTTTTATTTATTTATTGTACTTTAGATGAAGGTTTACAGAACAAATAGTTTCTCATTAAACAGTTAGTACACGTATCATTTTATGACAATGGTTAACAACCCCACGACATGTCAACACTCTCTCTTCTCAACCTTGGGTTCCCTATTACCAGCTTTCCTGTCCTCTCCTGCCTTCTAGTCCTTGTCCCAGGACTGTTGTGCCCCATTTGTCTCATTTTGTTTTATGGGGCTGTCTAATCTTTGGCTAAAGGGTGAACCTCAGGAGTGACTACATTACTGAGCTAAAAGGGTGTCCAGGGGCCATAATCTTGGGGTTTCTCCAGTCTCTGTCAGGCCAGTAATTCTGGTGTTTTTTTGTGATCCCGGTCAGAGCAGTCAGTGGTGGTAGCCGGGCACCATCTAGCTGTAGTGGACTCGGTCTGGTGGAGGCCATGGTAATTGAGGTCCATTAGTCCTTAAGACTAATCTTTTCCTTGTATCTTGTTTTCTTCATTCTTCCTTGCTCCTGAAGGGGTGAGACCAGTGGGGTATCTTAGATGGCTGCTCACAGGCTTTTAAGGCCCCAGACACTAGTCACCAAGGTAGAATGTAGAACATTTTGTTTATAAACTGTGTTATGCCAACTGAGCTAGATGTTCCCTGAGACCATGGTCCCCACAGCCCTCCGCCCAGCAGTTCGGTCCCTTAGGGAGTTTGGGTGTGTCTATGGAGCTTCCATGACCTTTGCTTGTACAAGTTGTGCTGGCTTTAAGGAAGAAGTTTTAACTGTCTTAATGTTAATGAGTAACAGATTTAGGAGGGAAATTCAGTGTGAAGTTCAGTTAGAAAAAGAAATACTCCAAATGTTAGTGAAGATTTTTTCATCAAATTCCATGGTCCTTTCAGTGCATCTTATTCTCCAGCTCATCATGCTTTCCATCTGGGTACAAGGATCAGGTAACTTCTTTTATTTTTTCTCTCGGGTGCATAAAGCTAATGCTGAAATCTATGGCAAATAGATCCCCAGCCATAGTTTATTTACTTCTGCATTGTGTTTTAGTCTAAATGCCAAGCATGCAGCACTCCACGTTCTAGGCATTTAGCAAGCAGTTTAATTTAAACTGCTTTTAGTATAAAACAGAGAATGAAAGAAAGGTGGTCAGCACTGCTTCTAAAGTGTATCCCAGCAGCTCAAGCTGGAGGCCACATACTAGCTGGAGGCAAATGAGCTCTTTGCAAATTATTATTTTTTTCTGCAGTGTTTCTTGTGAATATAACCCCGCACTATATTTGCCTTTTAACTTTGAGTTTGGCTTGCTTGAGACTCTTCTTGGTGGTTAAAGAGATTTGCATCTATTTCTATTTTTGTCTCTTGTCTCAGGTTGTTGCTGTATCTTAGGTTGCGGTCAATATATAATTTTTCCACTTGGATAACCAATTGACCCAGCATCATTTATTGGAAAGTCATCCTTTTCCCAATGCGGTGTGGTGTCTGTTCCATTTGTCATATATATCAGATGGCTGTATATGTGTGGGTCTATTCCTGATTCTCTATTCTGTTGTATTCATCTATTTTCCTATTTGTTAATCAATATCACATTATATTACTTTAGCTTTATATCTGGGTAGTAAGTCTTCAGTTTATTGCTTTGGTTATATATATTTTTATTTTAACCTTTGAATTTCTATATAAAACTTAGAACCAGCTTGTCAATTTCCAAAAAAAAAAAACTTCTTGGATTTTAATTAAGTTTGCACTGAATCTAAAAGTTGTGGTGATATCTTTCCATTTATTTAAGTCTAATTTGTAGATTTTAGTAGAGAGGTCTTGCACATCTTTCAATAGATTTTATTCCCAGATATCTCTTTACTTTTATTTGGAGGGGTGTGCACAGTGGTTAAGAGCTCCGGCTGCTAATCAAAAGGTCAGCAGTTTGAATCCACCAGCTGCTTCTTGAAAACCCTATGGGGCAGTTCTAGTCTGTCGTATAGGGTCGTTTTGAGTCAGAATCGACTCACCAACAACAGATTTGGGTTTTTTTTTTTGGGTGCACTATGGTAAATGATATGTTAAAATACTATTTTTCTACTTGTTTATTGGAGATATATAGAAATGCAACTGATTTTCTTAAAGATAGACTTTATTTTTAGAGCACTTTTAGATTTACAGAAATATTAAGAAGATAGTTCAGAGAGTTTGCATATGCCTCCTCACCCAGTTTTCCTGTTGTTAACGTCTTAGACTAAGATGGTGCACTCGTTACAATTAATGAACCAATATCAGTACACTACCACTAGTTAAAGTCTATAGTTTACTCATATTTCCTTAATTTTTGCCTAATGTCCTTTTTCTGTTCCAGGATCCCACCCAGGACACCACATGACATTTGCTTGACATGTCCCCTTAGACTCCTGGCTGTGACAGTTTCTCAGACTTTCCTTTTTTTTTTTTGGTGACCTTGACACTTTGGAGTACTTGTCAAGTATTTTCTAGGATGCCTCTCTATTGGAATTTGTCTGATATATTTTCTTATGATTAGACTGGGGTTATGGGTTTTGGGGAGGAAGACTACAAAGGTAAAATGCTATTTTCAAGATATCATATCAAGCAAGGCACATACTATCAACTTGATTTATGACTGTAGATATTGGCCTTGATCACCTGGCTGAGGGCACGTTTGTCAGGTTTCCCCACAGTAACGTTATTCTTTTTCCTCCCTTTCCATACTGGACTGATTGGAAGGAAGTCACTGTGCACAGCCCACACTTAGGGAGTGGGGATTTATTCACTCCCTACTTGAGGGTGGCGTATCTGCATAATTATTGGGAATTCTTATGCAAGGGAGATTCTTCTCCCCATTTATTTATTTGTTCAAACATTTACTGATAATCAGTACAATCTAATAGACATTTATTTTGTGGTTTGTAACATCATACTTTTCTTATACTTTATTATTTTATACTTTAAATCAGATAGTACTTTATTTTGTTTCTCAAAACTTTCCAGCTTTTCCTGTTGGGAACTCTTTCCATTGCTCCTCTGTTCCTTTGACATGCCCTCGTCAATGTAGGGTCTCTTGTTTTTGAGCACTTCCTCCTTATACTCGGCATCTACAACAAGATGCTCCAGGCTCCCCTGTATGTTTCTTGCCCCAGTCCTAGGATCAGCTGTTTCACTAAGGAGCCCTGATTCGTTTATTGGAGAATGGTATTAGAAATAAAGATGTGGGCACTAAATGAGCTCATTGCTTCTATGCCCTCTCAGCTGACATATCAAGGAAGTATATGTATGTATACTAACCTGTGTATATACAATATTTACAAATATCTATAACTTTCTATAAGTAACCATCTGATGTATATTTATGCTAAACATGAGCTCGTACTGATGTCTCCAACTCTAACCCATTACAACATTTATCATCTTAGTCTTTCCTTTTGCCTATCTGTAACCTCCCACTGCAACAGTGAGAAAACTGGCTCTTATCATCTGCCATTCATTTACTTAATTGTTCACTTCTAGTATACATGTATAGCAGTATCAGGATTATTCATCTGTATCCTCATGAAAATAACATTATCAACTAGAGTACAGTGCTGATGTGCAATTCCTTTTGCCTCTAGTCTTACAGACTCTATTCATTTTTAAAGTTACTTAGGTCAGCAGCTTTTCCCAATACCCCCTTCACTGAGGTTGTTTCATGTATTTGTAATACAGTTAGATTCTTTTTGTCGCAGCCTACAGTCCTTCCCAGGACCCTTTGACCTCCTGAATGATATACATATATTTTTTAAACGGCATACATTATAGTTCACTCTTTGTGTTGTAAAGTTCTATGAATTTTGACAAATGCATATTGTCATGTATCCATCATTACAGTGTCAAAAAGAATACCAAACCAAAACCCATTGCACTTGAGTCAATTCCAACTCATAGTGACCCTATGACTCGGAGTAGAACTGCCCCATAGGGTTTCCAAGGCTGTAAATCTTTATGGAAGCAGACTGCCACATCTTTCTCCCATGGAGCAGCAGGTAGGTTTAAACTGTGGACCTTTCAGTTAGCAGTTAACCACTGCACCAGGGATCCATCAAAAAGAATAGTGCCCTAAAAATTATCCTTGCTTCACCTATTCAACCAGTCTCCCCTACCCCCGAAGCCCTGGCAGACAGTGATCTTTTCACCATTTTCAGGATGTCATATAATTGGAATTATATAGTTATTACCTTTTCAGACTGGCTTCATTCACTAAGTACTATACATACACTGTTCATCCATGTCTTTTCATGGCTTGGTGGTTCATTTATTTTTATCACTCGGTAGTATTCCATTGCATGGGCATATCACAGTTTGTTTCTCAATTCACCTATTGTAGGCTCTCTTGGTTCCTTCCAGTTTTAGCAATTATGAATAAACCTGCTATAAACATTCATGTGCAGGTCTTTGGGTAGATATAAGTTTTCAACTCATTTGGATAAATACCTAGGAGCACAATTGTATGTGTTTGTAGGATTGTATGATAAGTCTAAGTTTAGCTTTAAATGACCAAAATTTCTGCATAAATAGCTGTACCATTTTTCATTCCCACCAACACTGAATAAGAATTTCTGCTGCTCTGCATCCTTGTCAACATTTGGTATTCTCATTTTCTCTTTTGGATTTTAGCCATTCCAATAGGTGTATGGTGGCATCTCATTGCTGTTTTAATCTGCAATTTCCTAATGAAAATTAACTTGAGCATCTTTTCATATTTTTATTTGCCGTCTCTATATATTCTTTGGTGAAGTGTTTGTTCATAACTTTTGCTCATTTTGTAGTTGAGTTTTGGTTTTCTTATTGTTGAGCTTTAAGAATCCTTTGTATATTTTGGGTACAAGTCCTTTATCAGATATATGATTTGCAAATATTTTATCCCAGTCTGTAGCTTGTCTTCTCATTTTATTTATTTTAGTTATTTGTTCTTTCTCTGCTGAATTGCTTTGCACCTTTGTCAAAGATCAGTTGGCTATATGTGTGTGGGTCTATTTTGGGCTCTCTATTCTGTTCCATTAATCTATATCTCTATTATTTTGCCCATATCATACTATCTTGTACTTTACTGTAGCTTTATAGTGTCTTGAAGTGGGGCAGGATCAATCCTCCAACTTTGTCTTCTTCTGAAGGATTGTGTTGGCTATCCTGGATCTTTTCCTTTCCATATAAACTTTTGATTAAGTTTGCTGATATCTATAAAATAGCTTGCTGGGATTTTGATTAGGATGGCCTTGAGTCTATAGATCAATTTGGGCAGAAATGGCATCCTAACAATATTGAGTTTTCCAATCCATGAACACAGAATATCCTTCCTTTTATCTAGAACTTCTTTGATTTTTTTCATCAAAATCATATCATTTTTTTGCATATAGATCTTGCACAGATTTCATTAAATTTATCCAAAGTTTTAATTTTTGGTGCAATTGTAAATGCCATTTTTTTAAAAAAAATAGATTTTACTTTTTAGAGTAGATTTTGGCTTACAAAGAAATTGTGCATAAAATACAGAGGTTTCTCATGTAACCCCCCATCTGCACACTATTTCTCCTATTTTTACATCTTGTATTCCATGTGTGTGGCACATTTGATACAATTGATGAACTATTATTTTTAACTGAAGTCTATAATTTTCATTAGGGTTTATATTTTGTGTTGTATAGTCCTATGGGTTTTGAGAAATGCATGATGTCATGTGTCCATCATTACAGTGTCATACAGAATAGTTTCACTGTCCTAAAAATGCTTAGTATTACCTATTCATCACTTCCGTCATCCTGAACCCCCTGGCAACCCTGATCTTTTAACTATCTGTATAGTTTTGCCTTTACCAGAATGGGCTTATCCCATATGTGGCCTTTTCAGACTGGCTTCTTTCACTTAACAATATTTGTTTAAGGCTCCTCCATGTCTTTTCATATCTTGACGGTTCATTTCTTTTTATTGCTGAATAATATTCCATTATATGAATGTACCACAGTTTGTTTATCCATTCACTTATTGAAGGTTGCTTCCAATTTTTGACAGTTATGAATAAAGCCACTATAAATATTAATGTGCAGGTTTTTATCTGGACATATGATTTCAACTCATTTGAGTAGACTCCTAGAAGTATGATTGCTTGAATTTATGGTAAGGCTGTGTTTAGCTTTGCATAAAACTGCCAGACTATCTTTCAAAGTGGCTGTACAATTTTTCATTTCCATAAGCAATGAATTAGAGTTCTTGTTGCTTCACATCCCTGTCAACATTTGGTGTTGTCAGTATTTTCAATTTTAGCCATTCTAATAGGTGTGTCATGGCAACTTCTTAGGTGTAACTGGAAAGTTACAGGTGACTGGAGTTGGGTAATTGTCCTTCAGCCTATGTAAGAAAAGACTCTGGCAAAGTCTTTTCACTGGAGAGGAGGCTCCTGTTATGAAAAACACACTGGATGTTTAAAAAGTTTTTTTACACTCCCTCTGCCAAAGACATGAGATTATTTTTCATGGCTCTTCACCATGAGAACCTGGTGAGGTTCCTGGAGGTAAAACCCATTAAAGTGTGAGGCTCCTGCACCCCCTAGGAGTGTGTCACTCTCAATCTCATCCACATTCAACCAAGAAAAATTTGTCAAAACTACAATTTTGACAATTAAACTATTAAAAAGTTAACAAATTTAAGTATTCTTATCAGTTTATGACTTTAGTGTCATTTGTTCCAAGTGAGCTTATCTCAGCTGTATTTTTCTGTATTTGCTTGTCTCTCCAGATTTCGGGGTGATAGTTTGCTCTACAACATCAATTCTCTAAAGGTTCCAAGAAAATCAGTAATTTTAAGTGTTTCCAAATTTTTGTTGTTACTATAAAACAAGAGTGATGTTTTTCAAATTCTTTTCATGTTAGAGTTGAAATTAGAAATCTTACAACTGATTTTGGAATATTAACCTTTATCTAGCGACTTGTTAACTTATTAATCCTAATAGTTTGTAATTTTTTAAATAACCCGAGATATGGCTGCCAACCCTCATCTCACCTCTGAAGACTCCCTCATCTCTTAAACTTTATTCCCTCTGGTTCTCCTTGGTGTTGCAGTTCTCTGATGCCTTTAAATAAATTATTATGTAATCAATCCAGATTTTCTAGCTGTTATCAGTGGAATTGTTGACCTCCTGCAAACAATCTAAAAAGGAAATTTTTGAATATATGTATTACTTTTAATTTTTGGTCAATTATGTTTTGTATGTTGTGACAATTTGAATGAATGAATATATATACATATATATACATATACATACATATATATACATATACACACAATGAACACATTTCGAATTTCAGTTTAAATTCTTATTAGATAATAACCTAATCAGATGTCCTTTTTCATTGCCATATAGTATCAAGAAAAAATGTTAACAATTTTTTATCAGCCAACTAAGAAATTGTGACCTTCTGAAATATGTGAGTCACTCCCTCTATATCAAAGCCATCACCAGTATTAACGCACTATCACAGAGATTTGAGGAAATCAGTCCTTTTGAAGGAGCTCTCAGGATGATTCTTGGCTCTTATCTTTAAATTCTTATGTCCTATATTTTTCCTACTACCATGCCCATAATCACCAACCCCTCAGTTTATATCAAGTAATGATATTCTTAATTATAATATACTAACTAAAAAGGATTTTTTTTACTAACAATAATCATCTTATGTTAATTAATTTGTGTTTCAATTTATGCATTCAGTAAATGTTTATTGATTAGCTGGTGTATACCATAAATAGTTTTAGAAACTAAATATTCAGTGGCAATGAATATTGGGTAGTTCACTGTCTAGTGGGGAAGAAAAGAAAGTAAAAGACAGTTTTAATACAGAGAGAGAAAAGCGATATGATGTAAGGTCAAGGTAGTGTGAAAGTACATTTCTTTTATTTAATACGGGCTGTTTTTTTCCAGATTCTTTTTATAGGATGAAGTACAAAAATAACGAGACAGCCGTATTGGGAAAAAATGTGACTATATTCTGCAATTTGACAACTCCAGAAGATGTTCTGCAAATTACTTGGCAGAAGATCCAAGATTCTTCACCACAAAATATTGGCACTTACAGCAGTAGATATGGGGCAAAGATTCTTCCACCATACCTAGATCGGCTGCACATTGAGCCCAATCCCTCATTCATTACTATCCATGAAGTGACATTTGAAGATGAAGCCTGCTACAAATGTTTATTTAATGTGTTTCCACATGGCAGCTACGGAGGACAAATCTGCCTTAATATTCTAAGTATATAAGTGTTTTCTGGAGGGGTAAATTGCTAGGAGAAAAATCATGGGGATGTAGTCTTTTAAGAATGAGGCTCAGAGAAAGAACGTTAGAGGTGGAAAGACTAATAGAGTCATATGGGCCAAATCCTTCATTGTATCTAAGAAAAAATGGAAGCCAGAGACGGCTCTATGAGATGCCCGTTGTCACCGAGTATAGGGCTGGGGCAAAGAATTTAGATCTTCTGTCCTCTTTTCTAACTTCTTTATATTACACCACACTGGGTTTAATCAGTGGCTAAAATTCATAGAGATTCAGGATTTTCTCACTGCAGAGTTGGGGAAAGAGCAGAAAAGAAAAAAGAGACACTAAAGAAGGAGCAAGAGGAGAGGTGAAGACTCTAAGAGAATAACGACCTCCTACTTTCAAATTTAGGAGCCTGGGGGCAGTGGTTAAAGAGCTAGGCTGCTAATCAAAAGGTTGGTGGCTCGAACCCACCAGCCAGAAAGGTTGGTGGTTTGAACACACCAGCCAGCTGCTCTGTGGAAAAAGACATGGCAATCTGCTTCCGTAAAGCCTACAGCCTTGGAAACCCTATGAAGCAGTTCTACTCTGTCCTATAGGGTCCCTATGAGTTGGAATGAACTCATGGCAGTGGGTTTGGTTTTGGTATTTTTAGCCTTAAATTTAATAAAATGTAATACTTATTTCCTTATTATGTTGCCATAAATTTAAAGTACTGGGGGGTTAGATAATGTAATTTTAAGACTGAATAAAAAGTGAGATACCAATTGTTCCTCTAAAACTGGAGGGCCTGTCGGTAGGTATCGAAGATCGAATTGTGAGGTTTTGTAAAATGTGAGAAGTAGTATCTGAGAGGGATATAGTGTCAACATTTTGGCTTCATATAAAAATTTTAGGGAAGACCAAAAACACCATGGAAGTCTGTCATGACATATTTTTACTTTTAATTTTGTTTCTTCTTTTTTCCGTCAGCTGTGTCTGAATTAAGGACTGCACTCCAGTCCAATCCCGACTCTGAGGGTTTTCTTACAATTATTTACTCAGCTATGGGAAAGCCTGCTCCTCAAATATCTCTTTCCCCCTCACGAGTCCTGATTAATCCACCTGGGCAATACCATGCTCAGAACCCAAATGGCACAATAACTGTCACTAAAATGGACAACATTTCTCTGGAGACTGCGCGTTCCCTCGGACTCCAAAACGTGATTGTGCACATGGATCATCCTCTAAGGCACGAAGAGAAGATTGTTCCTCTTCCGGTTAAACAAGAATGTAAGTAAAAGTGATAGATCAACAAGGCGAAATACTTAACTTTCTTCAAAATTCATTACCAGAAGTGTTTGTGTAAGACATTTGTTTAAACAAAATGTAAATCAAAGTAGTACGCATACATGGTTAAATGATTCGAAAAAGGACGAAGCTCCCTACCCCAGTCCTGTTTCCTGCAGAGTTTTTTTTTTTCTCTTACATGGCAATTTTTTAATCTATCTCCTTTACAGGTTTTCGACTGAATTTCTGCCACAATCAGAGAAGATTAAGCTCATTTGCAACAACTTTTCCTCTCTCCCTTACTCACGATGTAGTTTCCACTGAGAGATGTGAAAAGACAGCTCAGTTTTACTGCTACTCCTTTGAAAGAAATGTCTCTCCCTCTGAAGAAATGTATTTCCCCCTTTGAAAGAAATGTATCTCCTCCCCTGCTGCTTTGCAGATTTCCTCTTTGCCTTTGTTTTTCAGCAGTTTTATTATGATGGGCCTAGGTGTGTGTTCTTTGTATTAATTCTGCTTAAGGTTCACTTAGCTGGGCTTCTTAATCAGTGGTATAATCAATGTCTTTTATTACTTTTGTAGAATTCTTGGCTATCACCTCTTCACATATTGCTGTAGAATACTCACCCGCTGTCCACAGTTCTGATTTGGGTGTGGAAATGGGTGCTTTCTACTGAAACATCCATTGTATGACTCATTCTCCCCTCCCCCGCCACCCTTTTTTGGCCCTCAGAATCCTGGGCCTCTCCAGGTTCTGCACAGCTGTCTCTGCAGGTGTATTCTGCTCTGTGCATCCATGAGGCAGCAGCTTCTTTCATCCTGTATTCCATTGGCCATTCCTCTATCCATTTTTGATCTTTGGTAAGTTTGTTTAAATCTCTTGTCCCCTGAGGGTCACTCTTCTGCCCGTTGCTTTGCATTTAATCCTTTTTATTTGTGTTGTTAGCATAATTTTAGCGGAGTCTCAGGACGGAGTAGAGATAAATATGTTTGTTACGTCTCTCTCTTGAAACTGAAGTCAATCAGTTCCTGTTTCTTAGTAAATCTCCCCAAATCACAAGATTGGAATATGCCAACTATTATGGACTGAATTGTGTCTCACAAAATTGTGTGTTGAATTCCTGGCCCTTGTAACTGTGGATGTGATCTTGTTTGGAAATAGGGTTTTTCTTTTGCTATGTTAATGAGGTCATATTGGATTACGGTGGATCCTAAATCTAATCACTTCTAAGTTATAAAAATACCAGAACAGACACAAAGACACACACGAGGGAAGGCAGATGCCATGTGAGGATTGACTACAAGCCAAAGAATGCCAAAAAACTAAGGAAAACCTTGGGCTGCTGATAGAGGGGATTGACATAGCCAAGACCCTGATTTGGACTTTTAACCTCCAGAACAGGGAGAAAATAAATTTATGTTCTTGAAAGCCACCCACTCGTGCTGTTTGTGTTACAGCAGCACTAGGTAACTGAGACACTAACTGAATATCATATGCATATCCGACATCAATCTATCAGTGACATGCTGGTTAGAATAATATAGTTAAATTCACTTCTCATTGAGATATAAAAGTAAGTAAAGAAGTAATTTCTCAGTTCAGAAGAGGATTCTCCCCCTTGCTTAGCTTGGTAACAAATGTTAGGGATATAAATCCCCGATTCTTTTGACATCTTACGTAGAACTTTTTTTCTATACTTTATTATTGTTGGTTACAGAGCTGTGTTCACATTTTAGTGCTAAGTTCTCCACATCCAGCCTCCCTCACCTATTTGGAATGAGCTATCTCGTACCTTACTGAAAAAGAACATTGGTAAACACTAGAAACTGGGCCAAAATAATGGC
Organism: Trichechus manatus latirostris; assembly: GCF_000243295.1. Classification (NCBI taxonomy): domain Eukaryota; kingdom Metazoa; phylum Chordata; class Mammalia; order Sirenia; family Trichechidae; genus Trichechus; species Trichechus manatus. The sequence goes on along the minus strand of NW_004443962.1, from coordinate 22,132,674 downwards.
TGAGCATGCACAAATAATAGCACAAATTTCTTTAAGTAAAACACATGCGCTTTCCTAACTATCTCAGGGAAGAAGACACCACTAATAAGGATTTCTCTCCTCCTTCAATGCTCATGGAGAATTCAAAGCAACAAATTTAAAAGAGGTGAGAGATTACTATGAGCAGATGAATGACAGCAGTCTGACAATCAGGAAGAAGCCAGAAAAAAAATCCTATTAGGAACAACAAACCTAAGAATGCAAAATGCATGCTAGTTGCGCCACTTAAAGGAAGCACAGATTTCGTAAAGGTCTGTCCACAAAGTGTATAGGTTCATTTTTTTTTCTCTATTTTTTATTATGGTGACAACATACACACCAAAACATCTGCCAACACAATTTCCACATTTACAGCTCAATGATATTGATTACACTTTTCATGTTGTGCCCCCATTATCGCAAATCTCATTTAAAATATTTAACCATCTTTAACATAAACTCAATGCCCCCCAAACAAAAACTCCCCCTTGCCTCCTTCCTCCACTCCTGGTAACTATTAATAATCTTTAGTTTTTATATATTTGCTTAATTTATGTAGGTGAGATCATACAGAATCTAACCTTTTGCAACTGAATTATTTCACTCAGCACAATGTTTTCAAGATTCATCCATGGTATGGCATGCAGCAGAACTTCTTTCCTCTTTATGGCTAAATAATATTCCTTTGTATGTATATACCACATTTTGTTTATCCACTCATCTGTTGATGGACATTTTACTTATTTCCACATTTTGGTTATTGTTGAAAGTGCTGCAGTGAACATTGCTGTACAGGTTCCTGTTTGTGTTCCTGCTTTCACATCTTCTGGGTGTATACCTAGGATTTTGATTGCTGGATATGGTAATTCTATGTCCAACTTTTTGAGGAACCACCAAACTGTTTTCCACAGTGGCGGCACTGTTTTACATTCCCACCAGCAGTGCATGAGGGTTCCAGTTTCTCCACAACCTTGCCAACACTATTGTTTTCCATTTTTTTGGTCATTGCCATTCTGAGATATGGACAAATTGCAAAGATTTGTTTAACTATATAATCCAATTTCATGAAATTATATAGGTGAGGTGATGTCTCATTGTGGTTTTGATTTGCAGTTCCTTAATGACTAATGATGTTGAGCATCTGTTCATGTGCTTGTTGGCTATTTGAATATCCTCTTGAACTGCCAGTTCAAGTCCTTTGCCCATTTTTGATTGGGTTATTTGTCTTTTTGTTAAGTTGTTAGGTTGATTTTTTTTTTTTAATATATCTCAGAGCAGTCTTGACAATCAAAATGATGGGCTTTTTGATGAACTCATATTGCAATGAAAAATTTAAATTATGTTAAGGGGGTTACATAGAGATTTTGAATACAATTTAGTAGCATTGTGGTCAAAATAGCTACTTTTAAAAGTGTTGATGCTCAAAATTTTGTTTTTTCTCATGAGAGTGAAGACTCTGCAGTCAGGTAAAATTGAACTTATTTCTTAGTTTTGTCACTTAATTTCTGTGTCTCTTTGAGTGATATTTTTTAGCATCTCTGAGTCGTTTTCTCATGTATGCCCAACAATTATACTTACCCGGTTGGTATAAATAATCCCTGTAAGATGCTTTAGCATATTGCCTAGTTCATTAATGTTGAATATCAATTATTATTATTTTCACAAATTTACCTTCTGAGTTATATACACTCTTGGAAGTTTCATTTTAGTAATTACATAATATTCTATCAAGTGACTATATTATATTTTGTTGTGATTGAACATTTAGGTGGATATATCTGTTTTCTTGTTCTTGAGAATGGTAGAATATTAACATTATATTAAGTTTCTTAAGTTTTGAAGAACATGTAGCAGCATGAATATACATTAGCATATTCTTTTATAAAGTGGTATATGGCAAATAATCTTATAGTATTATTTTGAATATCAACAAAGCAATGGCAAATCAAAACAGCATTTCAGGTTACAGGTGCCAAAATGTCAGTGCAGTGTGTATATAAGATGTATAATCACAAAGAGTATGCTCTGGTTTGTGTTTTTCAGGTATTTCCTGGTCTTCATATGTTCGGAAATCTACAGTTGGGGCACTCATATCTTCTTTATGTATGATTGCAGTTATCATTGCTCTCTATACTGTTCAAAGACAGAAAAAGTAAGTTGCATTACTACCTGCCTATGACTGAGAGGGTAGGTAAAATAGGGCTAGTTTAAAATATAAATGTAAGCATATGCATACATAGGTGTCTTAGGCTGAGTTCTCTAGAGGAGCAAAACTAGTGAAGCATACACAGGTAGTCGCTGACTTAGGATGGGGGTTCCGTTCCAACAACTCCATCATAAATTTTTTCCAACATGAGTGGACTACTGCTTTTTTTTTTTCTTAGTTTTCATTATTATTGTAAATGGTTTCTGACATGAGTGGGCTACTTCTTTTTTTTCTTAGTTTTCATTATTATTGCCTTTTATTATCATTATCTTTATAAATCTGATCTTTGTCTTTGGGGATTGAAAACATTACATATAAACTTACAGATATATTTTAACACATACATAAAAAATACACAAATCATAAAAATTTACTCTGACGATGAAAAAGAGTTGGACGGCATTGGCATTTTGTCAGTTGCAGTAATAACTCCACTTGTGGAAGGTTCTGGATCATTTGGATTATCCTTGGGAATGGGGATGGTGTTTCTAGTCAGAAAATTAGAGTTGTCTGTATGGTCTTTTCTTTTTCTCTTCATATATTTCTCAGTAACACTCACTGCTTCCCAAGTCTATCAACTTGAGCAAAGCAATCACCTTTTGAGTCCATGTTTTTAAGCAACTGAAACCCCTGATTTAGTTTAGAAAAAACTTCAGCTAATCTTTTCACTGTAAAAACAGATGGTCATAAGTGTAGTTTGTCATAACTTGAATACTGAATAAGTCAGGGACTACCTGTATATAAATATATATAGAGAGAGATTTATTTCAAGAAAATGACTCATGCAATTGTGGAGGCTGGCAAGTTACAAATCTGTGGGTCAGGCAGCAGGCTGAAAGCTTCTCTTGACTCGTGTGGTTGCAGGGGCTGATGAACCCAAAATCTGCAGGTCAGGCAGCCAGCTGAGACTGCTCACATCCCAGGAACCAGAGGTCAGAGGATGACAAAATGAATGCAAGGTCAAGAGAGAGAGTTTTGCCAGAGCATTCATTTTTATATCTTGAGTGCTGGTTATACCCCCAAGCAAAAGCCTCTTCCAACTGACTGGCTGCTCATATCGTATCACAAAACGGGAGGTGATACATTCATTGTCTGCCAAATCACTGAGAATTATAGCCTAGCCAAGTTGACACATAACATTAACCATCACAATAAGCATATATAAATATAAATAAATATATATATACATATAAAATCCAAGGGCTCTGTCAAAGCTCTCTGCCATGGAAAACTCTTTTCCATTTGCTTGGTAATACCTACAGTCTTTATTTAATCTTGTTAGAATGATACCCTGTTTGAGACTGGGGTAACTTGAGACTGTTAGCAATCATTTATGCTTATGGCTACTTGAGTTTGAGATTTTTTTGTTGAGTACAGATTTTGCTAAGAGAGACCATAAGGATCTCCGACACCTTGTGGGAGGTGGTCCACTGAATGATGAAAAAGGGCTGAGACTGGAAACTTGAGATAAGTCCTTTCAAAGCCATGATGCGGCTGAATGTGACATTTATACTGAGAACTGAGCGAGAAAATAAGGTGTGAGTGAAATTCTTGGCAAAGACTGTTCCAGGAAAAAAGAATGGTGAGTTCAGGCCTCAAAGTAGGAACAATCTTGGTGTGTTACAAAAATAAAAATAAAAGGCCAATGTGGCTGAAAGAATTATTTGGAAATGGCAGAGGGGGCCAGAACAAGTAAGGCTCACAGGCCTGGAATGGGATTTGGGTTTTTTCTATCTTCAATTTCAACCCATTGAAGTGTTTAAAACAGGGTAGTTAAGGCTCTAAGTTACACTTTACAAAGATCTCTCTAGCTGGAATAAGGACAGTGTTTTTTAGGGGTCCAGAATGAGAGGAAGGTGATTTTTAAAGAGGATATTGCAGGAGTCAGGACAGGAGTTGACTGTTGTCTGGGCTAGTGTGGGGGCAATGGGATGGAGGGCTTAGGGGTATCAGGAAGACAAGAATTGCTGACAGACTAGATGTGGAAAACAGTGAAACAGAAGAGTTAACCTGATGATTTTAAGCTATTTGTCATTCGAGGAAGGAAGTTTTTACAAATATGAGAAAGATTCGAGGAAGAAAAATTTTGGAGGAAGGATCAAGACTTCAATTTTAAACATGTTAATTCTGAAATGTCCATTTGACATTCCAGGGACCTGGAGCTGTAAATTTGGGAGCACAGCCAGTATGCTCTCAAGGAGGACAAATCATAATTTATGACTCTCACTATTAAAGAGTGGAGATAATATGCAAGTTGTGTAATTGGAGCATTTTTATATTGAACTATGTCTTTGAAGTGGAGTACCTGGATGGCACAAGTGGTTAAGTGCTCAACTACTAACCAAAAGGTTGGTGGTTCAAATGCATCCAGAGCTGTCTAGGAAGAAAGTCCTGGCAATCTGCTTCTGGAAAGATCACAACCATTGAGAACCCTATGGAGCATGGGTTCACCATGAGTAGGAACGGACTCGATAGCAAATGGTTGATGGTTATGCCTTTGAAAAGCACTCTGGTCAAAAGTCCTATTAAGAGAGGTTGAATCTGAATCTTACCATATTTTATTCATAGCATACTCTTACAGTGCCATTAGAGGGAGTATTTGGGCTGTATAATCATCTTGCTACTTCTCTAGCTCAAAGAAGACACGTGATCCAACACCAGAGCTGAGGCAGTCCCACCTGGAGACCCTGGTGAGCGATGACTTTCTTCGCAGACACATGTGATGAGCAGGTGCTTGACTTTTGCAGTCACTGTGCATTTCAAATGTAAGTTTTAACCTTCCAGATCAAATTATGCACTTGGAGCAGCAACAAACATCTTAGAAATAAGCAGATGCAAAGATTTGTTTAACTATATAATCCAATTTCATGAACTAGTGGGTTCAAATGAAGTTATATAGTATTAACGTCTCTGAATGTTTCTATTCACCCCCACAGGCTGATTCAGGTCCCATCACCACCATCTATAGAATGGCTGCTTTAATTTGCATTTTTTTCTGATTATTAGTAAGTAGGAGCGTGTCTTTCTATATTTGTTAGCCATTCAGAGTTCCCTTCCTGTGAAGTTCTTGTTTACACATCCTCACGTGATACCCAGTTGGTTGTCTATATTTGCTAAAATTCTTTATATCCTAGATTCTTTACATACTACATATTGATTTATTTTCCCTATTTGGCACCACTCTATTAAATTTCTCAGTTATATCATTAAATGAATGAAATATTTAATCCTGTAATGCTGGTAAATCTATAGATTTTTCCCCTGAGAGTTTGAGTTTGGGGGTCTTATTTAAGAAGTTTTCATCTACCTTAAGTTCACAAAGATATTCTCTTATATTTATTAGCTTCATATTTTTACTTTCCAAATTAAATCATATTGTTTTGTTATTTTTTACTAGCTATTTACCATGTATTTATCATTTTTACTATCAGTTATATCAGTATTATTTCTCATCTTTAATTCTATATTGTGTTTATTTTTATTTTTCTAATCAGAGCCCTGCTGGCGTAGTGGTTAAGAGCTATGGCTGCTAACCAAAAGGTCGGCAGTTCGAATCCACCAGCCACTCCTGGGAAACCCTATGGGGCAGTTCTAGTGGGCTTACTCTTATGTGTCCTGTTTGACACTCTATGAGTCCTTTCAGCGTATCTATTTCAAGTTCCTGCTTTGTGGTTGTTGTTTTTATTAACTCAGTCATTATTTTATTTACAGGCCTCCATTTCTTCCTCTCCTTATGGGGCTCTTCCCATTATATAGATATGGGTACTCTCTGAGAAAGTGGTTGAATGAGGAGAAGGAAAAGCTTTGCAGATGAAAGGTTATTTCTTTCCTGAGTTATTGATACTCTCTTTGAAAAAAGTTTCTGAGGCCTGAGTTAAAGAGGTAAATTTAATTAACTTGTAGATAAGATAGTCTAGAAGCAAAAGTGAACCTCAGAGAGTGTCCCAAGAAAACAGGAGTGGTTAAGAAGTTGAATCCATTGTCTAAATTTGAAAGGAACCATAGATTACTTGTTCAATACATAGCAATTTTACAGCCTAAATTACAAATAATAATAGTCACAGTTCCTGAAAGCTTACGGTGTGCCAGTATTTACAAATATTATTTCATTTAATCCTTGCAAGAGATTATGAGTTTGGTACTATAATTGTCCCATTGTCCTCCCTCTGCCTGCAGCATGAGATAATTAAGCTACTTGCCCAAGGTCACACAGCTATTCAGTGATGGAAGTGGTATGTGAACCCACACAGACTGGTTCCATGCCTGTGGTTCCATTTGCATGGGGTCCTATTCTTATAAACCTTTTAGACTAACTTTCCTATTGCTTAAATGTGTGACTTTCCTACACTTTCGTTTCCATGTCTAAAATGAATGTAAGCATAACAGTTGTGGTTGTCACTATCTAACACATAAGAGTATCAAAGTAATTTAAAGGTTTTGAGGGGAAAAAATATGCTTGGAAATAAAAACCTCTAATTTTCTGTGGTATCTCAGTCTCAGTAGGGATATGCTCATATGGCATATACTCACCTATTCTCGACCACATGCCATGCTGTGCCGCATGATGCACCTCTGGCCCTTAGGAAAAAAAACTCGGTCCCACACCTTGTCAGCGGGCCATGGGAGTAAAACAGAAAAGGCTTCAGCACGCAGACATTTTACTGAACTGTTTGTTCTTTTTTTTAAAATGGAACTTGCTACAGTAAGAAGAATCACCACCACCACCAAGCTGAAGGAGAAAGGTCACGTCCGGAAAGCAGAGAGCATTACAGAGTTGATGGCTTGAATATATAATTTCACTTTGGAAACAAATAATAAATGGAAATTGCTTTTTTAACTGTCCATTGCTTAAATTAAACATATGGGATACAGAAAAAGAAATTCTTTCCATTTTTCAAAATTGTTTCCTATTTGCCTGCTCCCATTTCAATGCTAATACAGTTCTTTAAGTACTTCGTCTTCCGCACCTACCGCCCCCATTTCCATTACGTTCTCTGTCCCGGAAACAGCGATGACAAACGCTTTGAAGAAAGGATGAGTGTGAATGTTAATCCGTTACCCCTTGCTATACAGCCGATTCTTACCCACGGCGACCTTAAAGGACAGGATAGGACTGCCCAAAGGGTTTCCAGGGCTGTGATCTTTACTGAAGCAGACTGCCACAGCTTTCTCCCGCGGGGCCGCTGGGGGGGTTGAACCCCTGACCTTTTGGTTAGCAGCCCAGCGCTTAACCACTGCGCCACCAGGGCTTCTTGTATAAACGTTAATCTTCTCCAAATAGATTTGAAACTCTCCACACCTGGCCTCCTCTCATGTGTTGGGGGTGGGAGGTTAGAGTGAGAGTATAAGGCTACGGTGCTGGGGCGGGGAGAAGTGCAGGCGGCCTGTGAGCACATGAGTCGTGTTTCCACCCCAGCCTTCACCCGCAGAGGGCTAGAGACGCACAGCGTGTCCTGCGCGAAAGCTGAAGCCAGCTTTCCCCGCGGACCCGAGCGAAGATGGAGAGGCTGGTGAGCTGGGCGAGGGGCTCGGGAGGAGGCAGAAGGACAGCGATCTTCAGCCGGTGGCTCTGGGGCGGCGGGGGGTGGGGGGGGGGACGTGCGAAATTCGCGGAGCTTGGCTCACGCAGTCCCTCCCGGAGCTTGCCAGTGGCGGTGATGGCAGCGCTTTCCCCTGGGCGCTTAAACCTTGCTGAGAAGCGGATTTGCCTTCCAAAGGTTGGTTTACAGGTTGTTCCTGGCGTCCGGGATCGCTGTCCCAGTTCCCGGGGGGAAAAAGGATGCCACCAGGCGAGAGCTCGGAGGGTGCTTCTCCCAAGATCATTGTTATCCTGTGAGAGGGTCTGGGCCAGGGAGGCGCGCGCGCTGGCGGCCGGCAGGTCCTGTGCGCAGACTCAGGCTCCAAAGGCCGGGAAAACGCATCCTATTTTAAACTGCCCCAAGAAGTAGGTGAGGGGCTGCTGGATTGCCTCCGTGTTGGCACCAAGGGCTGGGGGTGAAGCGCATGCAGTATTCAGGTCGCGCTGTCTCCTGAGAGACCATTCCCTCCTTAATGCACCTTCCCCTTTCTGGTCTTCTGGGAGCTTCCCTTGGGAAGCCAGGAAGCATCAGCGGAAGCCGCAGCAACTTGTGAGACAGAATTGAAATGATCTGTGATCGATCATGATTCTTTGAAGGGTTAAAACACAGGGTATCCAGAGAGACAGACATCTTGTTTATTCAGGATCTGTTTACATGACACAAAATAAAGGGGAAGGTTTTCATTGACAAAATCCAAGTGGAACTAACCCCTCAATGTAATTATTTCATATATAGGTTACTGTCAAGATCACACAGCTGTGTTTTCAGCAGGATTCCATGGCTGCTAGCTAGGGTCTATGGGTGCTAGCTACTCCTTTAATTTTCACAAATAACCCTTCGAATAAGGAATTGTTACTCGATTTTACAAATAAATAAACAGGCAGAAAGTTCCTTTTCCACGTCCATGTGACTGCATGTGGTGGGGTCAGGATTTGGGTTTCAGGGTAAGAGGTATGCATGGGGCAATGTAGCGTCCAGGCTGGCAGTGGTCAGGTAAGACAGGCCTCTGTAAATCCTGGCTGTGATGGGCAAAGGCTATTAGTGGATTCTGTGTTTCTGTGAGTAGACGCTCACGGAATAGTTTAATGAATTGTATTTTTTAGCTATCTAACGTGAATTGACGTTTACCACATCCTAGGCACTCTACTAAATGCTCTAAATGCTTAATTCTCATAATAACCTGTGTCGTTGTAATAACAGCCACACTTGTTTAGTGCTTATTCCTGTCAGGCCCTATTCTAGGAGCTTTATATATACTAAGCCATTTAATGTTTTATAACAGAGTTCAGCGCTGTTATCTTTCCTTGTGTCTCAAAGCAGTAAAATGATTTGTCCTAGTTCACACACCTAGTATTTGTTTTTGCCCAAACTGTATTCGGTTAGAGTCTATGCTCTTAGCTACCGTACAACATTGTCTCGCAGATTGCCTCCCTGTAAAAAATAAATGCTGTTATTTTTGGGTTGGTGATATCTTCAATTACTCTGCATGGACTAGAGGCAAAGAACCGTATAAAATAAAAATACATATATATTTTATAACAAGGCTTTCCTTCTAATTTCCTTTGCTTCAATCACTGTGTTGTTATTTCTTAAACATTGCTGACCCCCAGCGCACACGTCTTATCTTACGGGATGCCTTGCTTTCTCGCCTATCTTAAAACACGTATTTTTGTCATGAGAGCCAACACATTCTGCGTTTCATATCACAGACTTTGCCAGAGCCTGGATTTCCACGTGAAACAGAGGCATGATGGTTAAAAAAAAAAAAAATGACGTGGAATTGGAATGCCAATATCTGTCTCCAAGATTGCCTGACCTGGAAATAAAACAAAATGGTTCCGGTATCAGCAGCAGAGCCTGAGGAAACATTTGGCCTGTATTTTCTAGCTTTCCTACAAAATTAGATCTGTTGGGGTAGTTTCAGTAATACCATGGGTTGTACTGACTAAGAAAATGATTGAGTAGTCCCTTTGTGAATGTAGTGGTTGGTAGGAGGCAGTGAGATGAGCAGGTGTTGTATGCGTGCTATATCTTTTCAGAACAGGTGCATCAACTCTCATTTCCTACAGGGAAGTAACTTTGTTGTTCTGGAATCTAGAAATGTATGCACTACGGTCATTGAATAAGTAAGTGCCCAGAAATGAGTAGCTCTTAGTAGTTGAGGTCACAGATGATGCATACGCCTTTCAGAAGTTGTTAGAAAGAAGGCAACCTGTGACCTGGGCCTTGCTAAGTTTTGCCACTGGTGTCCAAAGGCAGGACATATGGTATGGGCATCCGATAGTGATCATCATGAAAGCAACAAAGTACTAACATTTGCTAAACACTTACTTTCTACTCAACAATTTATATACAATTCATTGAATCAGGCTCATTCAATCAATTTCACTGAATGTGCATAAGAAATTAGAAATCCTGGAAGTGAAAAATACAGTCTTTGATATAAAAATCTTAGGAGAAGGGTTCTAGAGTTGGCTAGACATGTTTGAAGAGAGGCTTAGTGGATTGAAAGAGAGTTTTGAGAAAATCCCTTAGGAGGTATCCCAGAGATACATGGTGAAGCTGTAAGAAGTTAGAGAGAAGAATGAGAACCTTCCTCCAATAAGAGGTCTCAAAAGAGAAGGTACAGAGAATTGGGAAGATGTAGTATTCTAAGAGGTTATAATTCAGAATTTTTCACAATTGGTAAAGACAGCGGTCTTCAGAATGAAAAGGCATTCTGAATCTGTAATAGCAAAAATAAACCAAATATGCATTTGAACACCTCGTAGTGATAAGAAAATAAAGTGCTGCAAGAGCTAAAAGACAGATTCTTATACTGGCTGTTATGGATTGAACTGTGACTCCCAAAAATACCTGTCAACTTGGCTGGGTCATGATTCCCAGTATTGTATGATTGTGTACCGTTTTGTAATCTGATGTGATTTCTTTATGTGTTACAAACTCTATCACTATGATGTAATAAGAAGGATTAGCAGCAGTTATACCGATGAGGTCTACAAGATTAGATAGTGTCTTAAGCCAATCTCTTTTGAGATATAAAAGAAAGAAGTGAGCAGAGATACATGGGGACCTCATACCACAAAGAAAGCAGTGCCGGGAGTAGAGCGCATCCTTTGGACCTGAGGTTCCTGCGCAGAGAAGCTTCCAGACTAAGGGAGGACTGATGCATCACAAGGACCTTCCTCCAGAACTGACAGAGAGAGAAAGCCTTCCCCTGGTGCTGACACCTTGAATTTGGACTTGTAGCCTACTAGACTGTGAGATAATAAATTTCTGTTTGTTAAAGCCATCCACTTGTGGTATTTCTGTTATAGCAGCACTAGATGACTAAGATAAATGGTGAGCAAGAAAAAAGTGTAACATGTCAAAAATCTAATTATTGACTCTAATGAAAAGATCACTAATGGGAATATTTCTATTAGAAATTAATTTTTGTAGTTTAAACAAGATGGAACTAAAAGGCTAGGCAATAATAACATGTAATGTGAAAAAAAGAAGTTCAGGGTGAGTTGAAAGAGTATCAGGTTCCACATTTTTTCCAAGAGAAGCATAAAGATACTGGTTAACTTTGTACTATGCTAGAAAAAATAAATAAAACAAGATTTTTAATAATAGAATAATAGAAGATTGTTTAGCTTTCAAACTGTTAAGGGAGATAGGACTTTTACAAATTTAATTAATAACTTGTAAAATAGTTTAAGGGCCGAATCAGTTAAATAGATGACAAGGACTACAGCAATAGCTTCCAAATAGAGCTCTTAGGAGTCCTAGGTTTCTACAGAGGGGCCCCTACAGTGTGGGAGGAGAAAAAACAAATAAAGGAAGGGAACATATGAAGTCTCCTAACTCTACTTCAACCAAGGCTCTGATTTTATTATTTATATATGTTAAAGTTCTTCGTATAATTTATTTGAAAAGAAATTCCTTTATTAAAAAATGTTTATAATTTCAACATGAACACATTTCATGTTTAGATTTACAACATGTTACACTTTTTCCTTGTTCACCTTTGCTTTCTGTGTTCTATTGATTCTTTCTGGATTCATTTTCCTTCTTCCAAAAGAAACCCCTTAGTAGTTATTTCAACAATTTTTAGACTTCTACAAATTTATCTGGATTTGGAATTCTATATTAACAATGTAGGAAGGCTGAGTGAAACCCAGGAGAACCAGAGGAGGCTTCACAGAAACCCTGAGTCTTGAGGAAAGAGACAGGACTTAGAAGAAGAAAAGGCACAAAGAAAGCATAGAATGCTCATAGTATGCTTGAGTATCAAATAAAATATAAGCAAACAGTAATTTGTCATAATGACTGGTCCCTTCAGGTGACATAACTTTCAATTCTCTGTGCCTTAGAGGTGTAAGGAAGAAGCAACTTAATGCCACATAGATCAATATCGCTGGCCACCATGGTCTCAGTCCATGGGGATCTAGGCAGAAAATCTATGGAATTGGTCTTCCCTAGCTGAAGACAAGAAGGCACTTAGGCATGAGGTGGGACTGAGACGGGGGAAGAGAGAGATAAGACAGTTATCCCTTCCAGGAATCCATCTCAAAAGATCTACAGAACACTGTGATGGAGCCTTTATATCTCTAACAGTTACAGTGGGTGCTGGAGAAGAACACTTGTAGAACAGGACAGTTTCTATCATGATGTTTAGTGACATACCTTCACCCAGATTGCTACAAATCTGGTGCTTCCACACACAGCTGCTTCCAGGGTGCAAGTTGGCCCCAGAAAAGCTGAGACAAGACTGATTCCAGTGTTTGTCACCTCATGTATCACAAACCACACACCATGGCTTGCACAGTCATACCTTCTCCCCAGGGCAGTTGGGGCTGTTCTTCTTACAGCCACACCTCTAGGGAAGGCTACTTACCTAGGTAGTAGGAAACCTTTCCTCTATTAAGTTCAGGTCAGAGCTTATTAACCAAGAGAAGAGAAAGGCTCGTACTAACCAGAACTGAGAATTTCATGTAGTAGGCAGAGAGGAGGATATGGTATTGGGGTGTGTCCCACTGGACAGGAAAAGGAAAGAGAAGTCCTTGAAACAGAAAAAGGAGAGATTCAGACTCTGAAGGACTCTATTTCCCCACTCCATGGAAGTAAGTCTTTAGGAAGAAGGATTTCATAAGACAATAGAAACCTCAGAGAAACTGAAAGGCAAACCAAGAAATCCAGCCTAGAATGTTGGCAGCAAATTAATGCTAGCAAGCAAGTCATTGTTTCCAACAGAAATGGCAACAGTGGGAGTTAGGTAAGGCAGACATTCAGAATGAGGTGATGGGATTTCCATAGGTGGAGCACCATCCTTTGACAACAATCTTGACCCTAAACCAAGGCCCATTAAATGGTTGTGATCCAATATCTGGGAATAAGCTTCAAGTTATAGTAGTAGAAACTGGGACCAAGCAGGGACTTATAAGAACATAAATTCAGAATAGGATGCCTTTATTGGATTTGTGGTGGCAATAGATGCGAGCAAGGAGAAAGTGGCCAGGATATCTTGCTAAGACAACAGGATTTGGTATATACTGAGGTTCTTGTAGGAAGTAGGACAGGCAAGAAGGTCCACTACTCTATAGAAGAGCATGATCACACTTCTAAGTACCATAAAAAAGTAGACTGGGACATCCTTGAGGCGGAAAAGGCAGGCAGGAGACTTTCCAGCCAAGCAAGTAGTCAATGCCCCAACTCTAGGAATTTAACACTGGCTGAGGGAGAACAGTGTCTTCAAAATTAGCAGGTTTTGTTTTAGTAGTAGTAGTTTTTTTTTTTGTTTCTTTTTTTTCCCCCCACTGATAAGGGAGAATGGACAGACTGGAAGTCTTGGAGAACTAGACAGATGGAGAGTCCCAAGATAAGCATGTTGGGAGCAGTCTGTCAGGGTGTGATGGGCTGCACAAGTGTGAAGAGTCTAATGATTGCACTTAAGAAGAGGTCATCTTTGAACCTGAAAAACAGACTGGTGTGTTCAGATGGCAGACTAAAGGAGAGAGGCACTGGGCAAAGAGACGTCAATCTGCTGGGAGCTGCTTGGAGCACTAACACTCCTAACAGACCTAGGCACTGAGGTGACTGTAAATGGACTTATAAAAAGTAAGACCTAAGTAAAAGTTAGGGAGAAGACGTTTCAAGTAGAGTGAATGGCTCAAGCAAATGTGCCAAGGCAGGAAATTGTATGGGGAATTTAGAAGTAAACAAGGCTCATGGCATAGAGGGCATGTGTAGAGGAAGACGAATTTGCACGAATAGAAATGTTAGGCTAAGACCTTTAAACTGTTTTCTCTGGACATCAAGGAGCCGTAGAAAGTTCTTAAGGGGGTGGCCACTTGTGCAGAGAAGAGTTTAAGGAAACTTAATCTGTTAATAGTAGGTAAACATATAAACTGATAGTAAACTTCATGAGGACAGGGACTGTGCCTGTCTCATCCACTGTTGTCTCTAAAACATCTAGCACAGTGCCTGGCATGAGGTCAAACTCAGTAGAGATGATGAGTGAAAGAAGTATTAGCAAAAGTTCATTGAGAAGACTATTGAACAAAATAGCCAGTGTTGGGAGATGAGGCCTGGGTAGTAAAGGAAAGGAATGGATACGTGAAAGAGACTCCACATGGGAGAATAGATTGTCTATGGTAACTAATTACATGACTAGGAAGAGGAAGAACAAGAAGTCCAGGATGCCTTGAGTGTCTGGGAGATAAAGGTCCAGAGGAGAACCTATTTGTGATAAAAATAATAATGAATTTGGTGTTATTTACACATTTATTCATTCACTCAGTCCTTCATTCATTTATTCATTCAACTGACAACATTTTACGCTGGAGGAAAAGCGTAAATAAAGGCACTAAAGCAGGGAAGAGCTTGGCAATTTCAAGGCATTGAAAAGAGGACAGTGAAATAGAGCTTGTTGTGCAAGGAGGAGAGTGTAGTGACATGACGTTGGAGATCCTATTCGTAGGTGCTGAGCTGCAGATTGGGTTGGGAGTTACTTTATTACTAGCATAGTTTCTAGACAATTACCCAGTGGCCTAGAGATTGCTTGGCTCTGTGGCAACCAGGTTAAACCAACTTCACAGCTGCATCTAGCATGTTGTGCCAGGGCAGCAAAGCAGGGACTGTTGTTGGGTGACAGTTGGGTAAGCTCTCACAGCATGATTTGATCTCAGGCAGTGACAACATAGTTTTATATTTATACATCAAACATTTTAAAACAAACTGTCTTTTATACATATGGAGGCAATATGGTGTACTCATTATGGTTATGAGCTCTGGTTTTAAATCCTAGCCCTGCCACTTTCTAGCTGTGTAACCTTGGTCAAGGTACTTAAATTCCCTGTACCTCAAATTCCTCATGTTTAAAATGGCCCCGAATAACATTCCCTTAAATACCACCATGATTTGCAAAGAGGCCAAGGATTTCTGCCCAGCCACATGAAAGTAAAACAATGAAGAAAGATCATTAACTTGAAAGCCAGTACTGGCTTTAAGAGAGGAAAGTGGTGGTTCAGTGGTAGAATTCTTGCAGGAGACCCAGGTTCGATTCCCGGCCAGTGTACCACATGCACAGCCAGTGGAGGATTGCGTGTTGCTAGGATACTCAACAGGTTTTCTTGGCCCTTCCAGGCTAAGACAGACTAGGAAGAAAATCAGCCAGTGAAACCCTATGGATCACAAATGGTCCAATCTCATTGTGCATGGGGGTCTCCGTGAGTCAGGGGCTGACTTGATGGCAGCTAACAGTAATAACAACTGGCTTTAAAAATGTGCAACTTATATAAAACTTGCAGGAGAATCTGCCTCGATAAACTTTGAGCTTATTCCATAACATTTCTGAGAAGTAGTTAGCCCTCAGTTACATTTTTTTAAAAATTAACACGTGAATTATTTCAGAAGCGGGTGCTGGCTAACATTTGTATACACTGTGTCTTCTGTACGTATTTATGGCAGTTTGTTTTCTTTAGTATGTCTTTGAGAACTTGCTTTTGGCAATGGCAGCTTTGCTAAAGCTGTACATTTTTAGGAGCAAGACCCCAAATTGCTAGGGATTGCGGTAGTTAAGGAGCCCCACTGCTGTTTTTCCTCCCCCTATCCTATCCACACTCTGTTATTTCTTCTATTTATATCGTCTCTGGCTCTGCTTCCACAAAACCAAAGTTCTCTGGTGGGTTAAAAGTTTAGTTGCAATGTTCCCTGAATTAACGATTAGACTGAAGTTTCCTTGGCTTTGTCCAAATGTAAATCCCCTATTTCTGTACTTTGCTTTCTGTCTTCAGGTACACGGGAGGCTCTTCTACCATCTGTCTACCTACAATCTGATCTGGGTCATGGTAGCCGTGGTGCTGTGCAGGGCGCAAGGTAAAGGTGCTCGACTCCCCTGCGAACACCGTGTCTGCGGCAAAGGCCTCAGGCCGCTGTTGTTCGCACCGTGCTGGCTCCATCTGTCTGCGTCAATCATTCACACGTGCGATTTGATTGGAGGCTCACTTCCGCTTTCCACATTTTTATTTTTAATGTCAAGAACACTTTGGTATTTAGAAGCCGTTTCCGTAGATGAACCAGACTTATATATATATATATATTTAATGTATATATTATTAATATAAATATATATAAATATATATATTGGAGCCCTGGTGGCTCAGTAGTTAAGAGCTCAGGCTGCTAACCAAAAGGTTGGCAGTTCAAATCCACCAATCACTCCTTGGAAACCGTATAGGGCAGTTCTACTCTGTACTATAGGGTCGCTATGAGTTGGAATGGACTTGACAGCAACAGGTATATAACAGGTATGTGTATATATAGATAGATACAATCTCTAAATGAAACCAATATTTTTTCACCTATCAAATTGAATAACTTTAAAAAATAATAATGCCCTGTGTTTGTAATGAGGGTGCTCAGGGAAGTATGAATGCACGCAACCTTTTTAGAAAGTAATTTGGAAGTATGCCTTAAAGTTGGGTGTGCCCCTAGTTACAGACAATTTTGAAAAATATGGAAATATAAAGGTTATGTCAGTTCACTTCTCTATTGTGTAGAAAACGTGCCTGTGCCATCTGCTTGTCTGCCATTTCCCAGTTGGGCCAGACCTCCCTCCTGCATTCCTCCGGAAGCCCCGCCTCACCTGGCTGCTGGCCTTTCTTTAATCCCTTCCCTGGGTGTCTGCGGAGGCCTTCACGCTGGTGAAGGAAGGCAGCTTTCACACCCATCTACGAGCTTGTTCTGCAGTACTCGCCACAGGATTGACAGACAGGCTTGGGACATCTAAATGCAACTCCATATAAGCAGCAATGATAAACGTTCCACTAAATGATTTCTTCCAAAGTCTAAGAGAAAATCACCCAAGAAGTTAACCCCTAACTTCAATCTCCTGTTCATGGTCCATTCTAAAAGCATTAGTTTCTGCAAAATCTTGACACACTTTCCTGGAAACTCCAACCTCAACAGCAGGTGTTGTCTCCATCTTCCAAGAGAACACATCACAAGAATTGGAGTTATGAAGCCCTCAGGGTTCCAGGGTGTATGTGTTGTTATGTCTGCATGTTCATCCCTGATATTGTCGGAGGCAGGGGTGGTGTGTTTATACTGCCTTCTTCTTCTTTTTTTTTTTTAATTACACTTGCCAATATTTTATCTATACTATTAGTCTTCAAAAACTCATACCAGATTTTTGTACTTTTGATCAAGTCTTAGATTTTGTGTATGATTTCGTTAATGTATGCTTTCATCTTTATTAATTCACTTCTAACTTGGGGGTATTTGCATGTATGTATTATTCATTTTTCAGTCTCTCTTAGTTCTTAAGAAATACAGTTAGGGTTAAACATTTCCCTCTGAGAACTGCTTTACCTATTTCCACAGATTGTAATATATTATACTCTGATTGTCATTTAGCTCTAAGAATTTATAATTTCCATTATGATTTCAATTTAACCAGAGTTGAAAGAAGTATGCAAATTTCTATTCTGCTACACTACTATTAAAGTACTGACCAGACATTTGAACCTACATGTCTCTAGCAACCTCAGGAATATTGATACATGTCACTTTCTTCGTGTCCCTCTTTATTGTTTCTATATTTCACTTTGAACATGCCTTACCTTTGTAATCAGAAAAATATGTGTTTGCTTGTTTATTTATTTACTTATTTAAAGTTTTAAATTATAAATGCTTTTTCTCATAGGGCTAGTGGTGACCCAGGATGAAAAAGAGCGGTTGAACACACCTGCTTCCTTAAGATGCTCTCTGCAAACTGACCAGGAAGTCTTGATTGTGACATGGCAGAAAGTGAAGGCTACAAGCCCAGAAAACATGGTCACCTTCAGCAAGAACCACGGAGTTGTGGTTCAGCCTACCTATAAGGACAGGGTAAACATCACACATCCGGGACTCAGAAACACAACCTTAACCTTCTGGAATACCACCCTGGAGGATGAGGGGTGTTATATGTGCCTCTTCAATATCTTTGGTTCTGGGAAGATCTCAGGAGAAGCTTGCCTCACTCTCTATGGTGAGTATCTCTGAGAATACATTGTCTCTGGCTGGAAATATTATTTTCAAGAATGCTTAGAACATGGTTGCTGTGCCTAGTTTTTCTGGGTCCTAACCACATAAAAGTGAGCCTCCCATGTCTACTGTAGCTGTGGTTATGGTTACTGGAGAGTTCATGGGCTACGTTCAGATCTTTGCCTGGAGCTGTCTTTGCTCTGAGGAGTCCCTGGGTGGCACAAACAGTTAAGCACTGGACTACTAGCCAAAAGGTTGGCAGTTTGAACCCACCCAGAGGCTCCTTGGAAGAAAAGCCTGGCAATCTGCTTCTGAAAGGTCACAGCCATTGAAAATCCTATGGAGCCGTTCTATTCTGCACACATGGGGTCACCATGAGTCAGAGCTGACTCGACGGTGACTAACTACAACGATCCTGGGAGATCCCACTGTCAGCAAGAGTAAATTGAGGACGATGGTGAGCACACGCTCTCCGTAAGCAGCAATATGGTCCACACCCGGCTTTGCCACTGGTGGTCACGTGGCCCTAGAAGGGTCTAGCTATTCTTTGCCCCTGAGTTTCTTTATCTGCACAACTAGTGTAAAATAGATAATTTCTAAGGTCCCTTAAAGCTTTGTGAGTATTTTGAAACAAAGGACAGAGTCAAATCGGGCTAACTCAGAGAGCTGGTTATGGTGGTGGCTTCTCATTTTGCTTCAGGGTAGCTGTCTTGGGATTGGTAAAGAGAAGTGCAGAAAAGGCTTATCATACCTGAAATGAAGCCAGCTTATAATGTGACTGAATAAGAAGCATTCTTTTAAAATCCAAGCAGATAGGTTTGATGAGATTCTGAGATTAAGGATCGAGGAGTAGGAATAAGGAGTAAATTTAATGCATGGAACACTTGGTGGTCATCTTAGGAGAAGAAAGACAAGCTTCGACAGGGCTATTAAGAATGTTCAAGTGAGAGTTTGAGCACTCCAAGAATATTGGACATGAGGGAAGAGGAGGTTTATTGTTAAGAGTGCAAGGCAGGTATTATAACACCAAATACACGTTTCTTTCACTTGTTCTGCCTATAATGAGTCCTCTGTGCAGGATCTTATGCCCAGCTTTCTTCTTGATTTTGACTTCTCTCATTCATTCATTCTGTTCCACCTCCATTCTCCTTCCTTTCCTCCCTCCCTCACTCCCTTTTTTCTTCCTGTCTCATTTTTCTCCGTTTCCTTTCTTTTGTCATATTTTATTGTTTCTTTTCCTTTTTCCTTTCATCTTTTTTTCTCATCTTTCTCTTTCTCTTACTCACTCCTTATCTCATAAGCTTCCTTCTTATTTTTATCCCCAAAACCAGAGTCATCTGAGTCTTCTAGCTGGTAATCCTGTTGTTATCCTTATCTTGACCCTTTTCAGCCACAACCTAAAGCTTTCATCCAAGTCACTCTTTGCTACACCTAAGGACCCTGACCCCCAGCCAGGCCACATCAGCCATACTCTTCTGCCTTTGTTTTTATCCCTCTTCCTCCAGTGCACATGGATGCCAATAATCTGGACACTCTTTGCACAGAACCACAGTCCTGTAGCCCTATTTCCCCCACCCTACTGCACCCTCCTAGAATATATAAGCACAGACTATGCTTTTGTTTAACAAGACTCTTTAATTATCTTGTGGACTCCAAAGCCAACCACAGAAAGACAGGTCTGCGTTTGCTCAGCAGAGATAAACTATAGGTTCCAACAAAAATGAACTCATTAATCTCTTTTAAAAGAGAGCAGGCTGGAGCTGGCCTGAAAATAATACCCTTTTCTCATAAGCTAGTTATTTACTCTTGACTCCAAGGTTGTCCCAGCTGTCATTTGCATTTTGTGTGATCTTCCAAACAGGAATTTTCCAAATGACCTCCATGCATCTCATTCACTGGGCCAACTTCAAGCAGAGCACAGCTGTCTTTAAGCAGCAGCCCCTCTATGGGGTCTCTGTGCTGGTGCTTCTGCCCTGGTGCTTCTAAGAGGCGTGGGCTGCACGTATGGAGGTGCTGGTCAGGGATGATTGTCAAGCTGTTTGAGCAGAATACCTAGTATAAGGCAGAGTTCCTGCATTGCCCATGGAAAAGAATAGAATAATTAAACTCTGAACTGCTTGGGAGAGAAGAATATTAACTGACTTCTCAATATCTTGTCTGCATCCAGATAATTCTCCTAGGGACACATTTTGAAGAGGGTCTGTCTCATCCCAGGGTTGTACTAGGTCAGTCTCCATCCTGCAGGTCAGAGATTTAGACACAGAAAGAACTGGGAAGGCCCCAGTTTGGGTGGGACATGCTACCTTGTCTTTCTAGCCACGACTGTCTGTCTGTAAGGCTCTTTCCCTCATTTCTGAGGAGAGTACAAGGCCTGACCAGGTGTGTAACTGATGGCAGACCATAATTTTTTTTTGTCCCAGTACAGCCCACAGTTTCCCTTCACTACAAATTCTTTGAAGACCACTTAAATCTCACCTGCTCTGCCACTGCCCGCCCAGCCCCTGTGATCTCCTGGAAGGTGGCTGGGTCAGGAATTGAGAACAGCACTGAGAGTGTCTCCCACCCCAATGGGACCACATCGGTCACCAGCATCCTGCAAGTCAAAGACCCCGAGAGCTATGTGGGGAGGGAGGTGATCTGCGAGGTGCTGCACTTGGGAACTGTGACTGACGTCAGGGAAACCGTGAGCAAAGGTAAGAGAAGGGAGACAAAGATGGCTGTGATCATGACTGTGTACACACACCTGGAAGGTGATGTCTCTCCTGCAGAGCCCTTCTCCTCTTAACAAGGGAGCTACGTGGGGAGGGAGGGAGATAAGTAGGGAAAGGAAAACAGAATCGTGAAAGCAAATGGAGTGAGTTTTCAGAAAAGTATCCACATACTAAATGCTTTTACTGAGATTCACTCATTCATTCATTCTTGCATTCCAACAACATTTACTGGGTGCCCTTGTGTGCCATGCCCTGGGTTGAACACAGGAAATACAGCAGTGAGCAAGGCTCAGTCCCTGCACTTGGAGAACTTCTCGTCTACCAGGGAATACAGAGACGTAGCTGGGCAACTGTCCAGCTGCGTGTTAAATGCTTTAATAAGAGTGCACAACGGGAGGGCTAGGGAGTGGGGAAGGCAAGCTCAATTTTGAGGGATTGGAAAAATTTCCTGCCAGTGACATCTAGGATGAAACCTTTAAACTGTGGGAAGGGGGCCGACCTAAAGGTGTCCTCATCACCGCTTTTAAACAAGCTGCCTCCTATTCAAGCCCCCTTTGCTCTCTCTGTTTCTATCTTAACTGCTGGCTCTGGACCTCGTCGACACAAGACGTGACATTATGGGAGAGAATAGAATCAACAGTGGTGTTAGAGATAAGATGTTCTAGAAATAAGAGCAACAGTTTTCTTTCCCTTTGTAGTTCTGAAGTGCTCACTCTGGATGAAGCACTCAGTAACAAGCCTCCTAAAAAATCTTGCTGCTCTTTTTTTTTGAAGCGGAGGGGTGGGGTGGCGTTTTGAACAGCAAACCCGGGAACACCTTCCCGCATACGCTTACTGGGTGCAGTAGCCTCTAAGGAGTATCTCGGATGGGCATTTCTGGTGTCCCTGAACAAAAACCAGACTAATCAGAAAGTGGATATTTAGGTAAATCTGGCCAAAAAGTTTGCACTGTTACATTTGGACACTTGTAAAGAGATCCTTGGGGGCAGTGGTCGTTCAGTGGTAAAATTCTCACCTTCCATGCAGGAGACCCAGGTTTGATTCCCGGCCAATGCACTTAAGTGCAGCCACCACTTATCTGTCAGTGGAGGCTTGTGGGTTGCTATGATGCTGACACAAGTTTCAGCAGAGCTTCCAGACTAAGATAGACTTGGAAGAACGGTATATTTATTGACTATTGAAAAGAGATTTAATAACAAAGTACTAGATTAGAAAAAAATGCAATAAAAATATTAACATGGATTATTTCTCGGGATTGGGGTCATGAGAGTCATGGTTTTATCCTTTACGCTCTCTGGATATTCCAAATTTTCCTCAATAATAAATATGTATTACTTTAGTGGATTCTATAGAAGAGAATATGTGCTTTGGAGGCAAACAGACCTTTGACCAAGCCTGGGCTACATCATTTACTACTGCATGACTTTAGCTCACTTAATGTCTCTGAGCCTCAGTTTTCTCATCTGTTAGATAAGGATATGGATAATAATACCTAACTTTTAGGATATTTTGTGGATTAACTGAGATAACACATGCAAAGCTGTTATTACATGGTGGTCACAAAAAGCATACTATTATTATTATTCAAATGTTATTAAGATAAAATGAAATCATGAATATAAACCACAAAACCTATGTGTTTAAGGATAATTTTAATTGAAAGTTCAACTCTAGCAAAAACTCATCACAACAGTTGCTTTGTCACTTTTTGCCTCTTGTGAAAATTCCTCTGGTGACTTTGTTTTCCTTTTTCTCACTTCAATATCCATAGGCTTTTGGTTTTCGGTTCCTCTATTGCTAAGCATTCTGTCCCTGGTAATTCTTCTGGTCTTAATCTCAATCTTGTTATACTGGAAACGTCGCTGGAATCAGGACCGGGGTGAGTCATCACAGGAGTACAAAGAAGGAAACAAGTTAAATGATGTTTTAAGTCGATTTGGGGGTCATTTGAAGATACTCGTAAGGGGCTGGCAATGGTATGTTTTGTTTGTTTTTTCTAAAATACGTACCTGATGCTGTTTCCAAAATGCTTAGGGTCATTTTTTTTTTTTTGCAATGGGACATTAAATTGGATATTTCTGTTTTTCATTTGCCAAAATGTTTTAAAGGCTATTTTGTTAGTTGCAAGTAAGTGTTGATAAGAGGAAATGAAGAAGTATTTATCCCATCAAAATGGAATCATCTAATGGCAGAACCCAGTGAAAAAGTCTTAGCACTCACGCAGAGTGCCCCACACCTGCTAATGAGAAGGACAAGCTCTTCTCTTTTTATAGCATTCCACAGGCCAGTTATCCATGTAAGAGATTTTTTTGTGGAATTGTCCAATATGATCACTCACTAAATAGCGCTTTCTATGCTATACTCCCACTATGTCTCAGACCCTGAGACAACATACAGGTAATCCACACTTATAGTATTCTGTGTCATGCCATTCTGCCCTTTAGGACTATACATTTTTCTCTATCCCTCACACATCTATCATGGTGCCCAGTAGATGTTCATTAAAAGAGTGAATGCATGAATGAATTAATGAATAAATGGATGGATAGATTTTCCAAGTGATTTTTTCAATTTCGCTTTTCCTGTTGTCAGTTCAGCACCTTAAAAATGCCAGTGGGTGCAAAATATTGTGAGACACTGTGTCATGGATTGAATTGTGTCCCCAGAATATTTGTCAACTTGGCTAGGCCATCATTCCCAGTATTGTGTGATTGTCTACCATTTTGTCACCTGACAGGATTGTTCTATGTGTTGTAAATCCTGTCTCTATGATATTAATGAGATGGGATTATCAGCACTTACGTTAATGAGGCAGATTCAATCTACAAGATTAGGTTATGTCTTAAATCAATCTCTTTTGAGATATAAAAGAGAGAAGCGAGCACAGAGACATGGGGAACTCATACCACAAAGAAAGTAATGCCAGGAGCAGAGTACATCCTTTGGGCCTGGGGTCCCTGTGCCTGAGTGGCTTCTAGACCAGGGGAAGATTGATGACAAGTACCTTTCCCCAGAGCTGACAGAGAGAGAAACCCTCCCCTGGAGCTAGCACCCTGAATTTGGACTTCTAGCCTCCTAGACTGTGAGAGAATAAATTTCTCTTTGTTAAAGCCATCTACTTATGGTATTTCTGTTACAGCAGCACTAGATAACTTAGACACACCATAAAACAAGATACACTGTAAAACAAGAGGAGTGAGAGCTATAGCTCTGCCTCTGTAGAGGGAGAGATAATTAAATTTCTTTGGTTCCTGAAGACAGTGCATAATTTTTTAAAGTGAGTAAGATCTGTCATTCATGTGTATGTAACGAGAATTTCCTAGGTTCAGGAGTGATCTGCAGGTTTCCTTTGTCTCAGATGACTAAAGGTTAGGAGTCAGTGGCATGAACAATGTTGACTTTGAGTATTATTTTAGGTTTTTATTAAAAATCTGACTCCAATGCTACCCCCCCACTGTATGTTTAATAAACTAATGTCTTTCATGTTCTAGGTTCTGTGAACACTTTATGTTGCATAAACCTTATATAAACACCAGATTAATTACTGTAAAACCAGCCACAAATCTTCAGTGTCAGTAACCCTTTTGCTAAAGTACATTAAGCTATTTGTTCTGCGAGAGAGGGGAGTACAGATCAAATAATCTTTTTGTGCATAAGCATAAGCTCGTAGAGTTCATATGCACTCCAGAGGCAGGAGGGCTGTTTACTTTATCCAAACATTTCACTTTTCCTGTTGGAAACTGAGGCCCAAAGAGAGAAGGTGACTTCCCTAAGGTCACACAGCTAGTTAACAGCAGGCCTAGGACTAGAACCCTGGTCTCCTGACCTGTGCCAGAATGTTCTTCCAGTCATCACTGATAGCCCTATAGTGCTGACTTGAAAGGAGTTATTAGTTGTATTTTTTTAGCCTGTGCTTGCTGTTACTACTCTATTCTTTTGGAAAGTGAAAGCAGACAAGTATAGCATTTTAAATTTATTTTGAAAAGTCCCTCTTGGACTAGAGTCTTCTAATGTAATCTATTCAAGTTCAAGGTAAGTTACACTAGAAAGGGGCGTTTGCAAAAGAATTGCCGTTTGTTCCTTAAGCAAGTCTTGAATTTTCTGAATACACTTGTTAAATGTATTATCAAGTTCTTGAAGCCAAAAAAAAAATCAACTTATCTCTGCACTCGACCTTCCTCTTATTTATAAAATAAACATCTGGACTTGTGTTAAATCTTGTAAGCGCAGGAGTGTCGTTTACTGATTGTGTTTTCATGACATACGGACAATTCAGTTAAGTTCACTGACTGTTCAATGGCATATTTTGAGTGAGTGGGTTTTTGACTGATTTCAAAAATTTTAACTGCCAGATAACCTGGTCCCATATAGCCACAACTAGTAAAACAAAATATCAGTTATGGTGGAGATGTAAACTCGCAGGACTGAGAAAAATCCTGGCTCATTAAGACCAAAATTTAAGTTATACGAAGAGTTGGGAGAAAGAGAAGAAAATCGTAGACATATTTGGGGGACACAATTCAATCCATGTCACAGTGTCACAATCTTTTGCACCCACTGGCATTTTTAAGGTGCTGAATTGACAATAGGAGAAGCTAAATTGAAAAAATCAGTTGGAAAATCTATCCATCCATCTATTCATTAATTGAAGTAACAAATTCTGATTGTCAGTTTATGAGTAAAGGAAATAGTTCTACTACATTTGCCTTCCATCCTTCAGTTCCCTTACTTGGTTTTGTTTCTCTTACTCTTTCCACCATTTCCTGAAAGAAAACATAACACTTTTGGATGGGCAAGGAAACGTGCAGTACAAGGTGTCACCAAGGTTCTGAGCCTAGTGACCTGAAAAATGATGAACTTGACCAAGAAATAGGGAAGTGAGGAGGGGAACCGAGTGGGTGTGCCCGTGTGTGTGCCTGCGTGTGTGTGTCCGTGTGTGTGTGTGTTTTCAGGGGTTGTAGGGAGGGGGAGAAGGGGAATGAATTAGTTCTTGGACTTCTTGAGTGTGGGGAGACAAACAGTCATGTCTGTGGAGCTGCCAGTAGCCAATAAGAAAAATCTGGTAAATTAAGAAGTTTGGTAAGTAGGTCAACTCTTTGTTGGATTTAAAGAAAAAAAGAAAATCCAGTTTGTTTTAGATAATAATCACTTACTCACAAAATCACTTGCCCATAAAACCATAAGCAAAGCTTATATTTCTATACCGATGGGTACCAGTAACATTTGCCTTCCAGTAGATTCTGACTCATTGTGTCAGAGTAGAACTTGCTCCATAAGGTTTTCAATGGCTGTAGCCTTTCAGAAGCAGATTGTCAGGACTTTCTTCGAAGGTGTGTCTGGGTGGATTCAAACTGCTAAGGTTTCAGTTAGCAGTCGAGTGCTTAATCACTTGTGCCACTCAGGGATTCTTGTACAGAGAGGTGGTAGTCTCTAATGGCTGATATTATTTTTATGTAGAAGTTAGGCTTGCTTTCCTTTTCTTGTGATTCTCTGTAATGCCAGAGAGCCTGAAGCTGCTTTTTCAGCTGTGAAGCTGTGCTCTGGAGGATGGTGATGAGTTATAGGCATTTCCCTTTGCACCATCGCTGACTAGACCATCACAGCCACTTCCCATGAGATTACAGTAATAAGATCAACAGGTTCTCAGGAATATTTTTTTCTCTGTCATGAATCCAGCACATTATTACTGAAATAGAAAGTGATAAATGAATTAAAATTTTCTAGGGAAATTTTCTACCTTTCTTATAATAGGTCTTTTTATCAACACCCAGTTGTTAGGTGCCATCGAGTCATTTCCAACTTGTAGTGACCCCATGCACAACCGAACAAAACACTGTCTGGTCCTCCACCATCCTCACAATCGTTGCTATGCGTGATCCCATTTTGCAGCCACTGTGTCAATCCATCTCATTGGGGGTCGTCTTCTTTTTCACTCATCCTCAGCTTTACCAAGCAGCATGTCCTTCTCCAGAGATTGATCCCTCCTGTCAACATGGCCAAAGTACATAAGACAAAATCTCACCATCTGCGCTTCCAAGGAGCGGTCTGGCTGTACTTCTTCCAAGACAGACTTGTTCGTTCTTCTGGCAGTCCATTCAATATTCTTTGCCAACAGCATAATTCAAAGCCATCAATTTTTTGTCTTCCTTATTCATTGTCCAGCTTTCACATGCATATGAGGTGATTGAAAATACCATGATTGGGTCAGGTACACCTTAGTCCTCAAAGTGACATTTTTGCTTTTCAACATTTTAAAGAGTCTCTTGCAGCAGATTTGCCCAATGCAGTGCATCATTTGATTTCCTGACTGCTACTTCCATGGATGTTGATTGTGGATCCAATTAAAATGAAGTCCTTGACAACTTCAATCTCTTCTGTTTATCGTGATGTTGCTTATTGATCCAGTTGTGAGGAGTTTTGTTTTCTTTATGTTGAGGTGTAATCCATACAGAAGGCTGTAGTCTTGGATGATCTTCATCAGTAAGTGCTTCTTTGCTTTCAGCAAGGAAAGTTGTATCATCTGCGTATGGCAGGTTGTTAATGAGTCTTCCACCAAGCTGATGCCACCTTCTTCTTCATATGATCCAGCTTCTCATATCATTTGCTCAGCATACAGATTGAATAAGTATGGTGAAAGGATACAACACTGACACACATCTTTCCTGATTTTAAGCCATTCGGCATTCCTTTGTTCTGTTTGAACGACTGCCTCTTGGTCTAACTACAGGTTCCTCATGAGCACAATTAACTGTTCTCGAACTCCCATTCTTTGCAATTTTATCCATAATTTATTATGATCCACACAGTCAAATGCCTTTGCATAGTCAATAAAACACAGGTAAACATATTTCTGGTATTCTCTGCTTTTAGCCAAGATACATCTGACATAAGCGATGATATTCCTCATTCCACGTCCTCTTCTGAATCACGCTTGAATTTATGGCAGTTCTTTGTCGATGTACTGCTGCAACCATTTTTGAATCATCTTCAGCAAAATTTTACTTGCATGTGATATTAATGATATTGTTTGAAAATTTCCACATTCTGTTGGATCACCTTTATTTGGAAAGGGCACAAATATGGCTCTCTTTCAGTTGGTTGGCCAGGTAGCTGTCTTCCAAATTTCTTGACATAGATAAGTGAGCACCTCCAGCGCTGCATCTGTTTGTTGAAATGTCTCGATTGGTATTTCATCAATTCCTGGAGCCTTATTTTTTGCCAATATTTTCCATGCAGCTTGGACTTCTTATTTCAGAAGCGTTGGTTCTTGATTATATGCTACCTCCTGAAATGTTTGAACGTTGACAATCCTTTTTGGTATGGTCACTCTGTGTATTTCTTCCATCAAAAAAAGAAGAAGAAAGAAAAAAAAGAAGGATCAGTAGTAGGAAAATATGGTCTTGGTGATAGAAACAATGCCAGAGATCACATGATAGAATTTTGTAAGACCAACTACTTCTTCATTGCAAATACCTTTTTTCACCAACATAAATGACAACTATACACACGGACTTTGCCAGACGGAATACACAGGAATAAAATTGACTACATCTGTGGAAAGAGACAATGGAGAAGCTCAATATCATCTGTCAGAACAAGGCCAGGGGCTGGCTGTGGACCAGACCATCAATTGCTTATATGCAAGTTTAAATTGAAGCTGAAGAAAATTAAAACAAGTCCATGAGAGCCAAAATATGACTTTGAGTATATCCCATCTGAATTTAGAGACCATCTCAGGAATTGATTTGATGCATTGAACACTAATGACCAAAGACCAGATGAGTGGTGGGATGACATCAAGGACATCATACATGAAGAAAGCAAAAGGTCATTAAAAAGACATGAAACAAAGAAAAGACCAAAGTGAATGTCAGAAGAGATTCTGAAACTTGCTCTTGAACAAGCAGAACA
Source organism: Trichechus manatus latirostris (assembly GCF_000243295.1). Lineage (NCBI taxonomy): Eukaryota > Metazoa > Chordata > Mammalia > Sirenia > Trichechidae > Trichechus > Trichechus manatus. The sequence goes on along the minus strand of NW_004443962.1, from coordinate 22,103,737 downwards.
GCTAAAGCAAATGGAAGAAAAGATGAAGTAAAAGAGCTGAATGAAAGATTTCAGAGGGTGGCTGGAGAAGACAAAGTATTTTTTAAAAATGTGCAAAGATCTGGGGTTAGCAAACCAAAAGGGAATAACATGCTTGACATTTCACAAGCTGAAAAAATTCAAGCCTTGAGTTGCAATTTTGAAGGATTCTACGGGCAAAATATTGAACGATGGAGGAAGCATCCTAAAGATAATGGAAGAAATATATGGAGTCACTGGGCCAAAAAGAATTGGTCAACGTTTAACCATTTCAGGATGTAGCATATAATCAAGAACTGATGGTATTGAAAACACAGTTAAACCAAAATCTGTTGCCGTTGAGTTAGGTGTCATAAATTTATCCCTTCGACATACAGTACAGTGAAGTTAAATTTGGGATCCAGAATTATCTTTTATTTCCCATTTGTCAATTTGGTTACATGCTTCTCAAAAAAAAAATAAAGGAAGCTTCACTTTGGGGCAGATCATCGTAGACACTCAACTAATTTTTAGAAATCTTATTTTAAATAGTCTTTTTTGTGGGGAGGTTGGGTCATGGCTGAGTTGGGGAATGGTAGAGAATCCAGATAATGATGGGAAATGTGTAACCCAAACTTAACTTTTTCTTCAAGTATCTGGCTATTTCATGCAGAAGTGTATTTTCACCCACATCAGACATACAATTACCTTAATTTCCTTCATGTCACTTTACTTCACATTAACCTAACTTAGGAGTGGGCTCTTTGTAATGATAAAAATGGCAGGTAATAAACTGCCATCTCTTGGGAGAAAGCCTGTCAATTTCACCTATTTTAACGCTATGTCAGATAATGTTGTTGTGTGCCATCGAGTTGATTCCAACTCATAGAGACCCTATATGACAGAGTAGAACTGCCCCATAGGGTTACCTAGACAATAATCTTTACAGGAGCAGATCGCCTGGTCTTTTCTCCTTGTGGAGCTGCTAGTGGGTTTGAACCGATGACCTTTCGGGTAGTAGCCCATTATACCATTATACCACTGTGGCTCCTGATGTCAAACAAAAGATGTGCTCAAAAAACAGTTTGCGGTGGTGACATTGATCGTTAGTTGAAAAGGCAGTACAAAAAATATTTGTTTCAGAAAAAGAAAAGAAACTGTGCTTTGCTAAATAATTGCAATTCTGCTTTCCAGATGAAGGCTGGGTGGGTGGTAATCCCTTTCTCCCCTTCTACTTTCCTTATAGTTCCAAGCAGAAGAAATGTGATACTTTACATGAGAAAAGATTTAGAGATCATTTACTAGATTGCCGAAGTCCCTGGGTGGTACAAACAGTTAATGTGCTCAGCAGCTGACGGAAAGTTCGAGGTTTGAGTCCACCCAGAGGTGCCTTGGAAGAAAGCCCTGGTGATCTACTTCAGAAAAATCAGCCACTGAAAATGCTATGGAGCACTGTTCTCCTCTGACACACATGGGGTCACCATGAGTCGAAATTGACTCAATGGCAACTAATCAGTTTTCTATAAAACTTTTGCCCGTGCATGGGTGCAGATGCCAAACTGGCATGACATAATCTGATTAAAAGTCATCAGCTAACAAACCTTCCAGCCTGGACATTCCTGCCTGGAGCTGTTCTCCGCCCTAACACCCAAAACCATGTGGACTCAGGTGACCCAAATTCCGAGTGTCAGTCTGTGGGTGGTGTTTCCTGCCCAGGAATTAAATGCCAGTTCCATCCCCAAATGGAACTCTCACTCCTTTGGCTTTTTGGCTGTGGAGCTGTTCTAAGATCATCTGCTAGACTAATTAATGAAAAACCTGAAGGATGAGAAAAACTAGCTGAGCTATTCTCCGGCAGGTCTTCTTTTCCGTTTTAGCTGACATGCATTCTTTGCCTAGTGCCTCTCACCAGTTGTCTGGGATCATCGTGAACATCAACGGCATAGTCATACCCATACTACTAAACTTTGCCCTGAGCAGATGCAAGCACCGAGTCCCTACTATCCGGAGAAGTCAGCTTTGAACTAGAAAAGATTCGGGTCAACTTTATGAAAATATTCAAAATGACTCTACTGAAGGAGAAATATCATAAATGCTGTATTAATTTTCTATTGTTTCTGTAACAAACTATCACAATCCTAGTGGCTTAAAACAACACAGATGTATTACCTTACACAGGTTTAAGTCAGAAGCCGGACATGGGTCTCTCTGGGCTAAAATCAAGGTGTCGGCAGAGTTATGATCTTTTCTAGAAACTCTGGGGGAGAATTCTTTTTATTGACTTTTCCAGCTTCTGCCACGTTCCTTGCTTGCGGCCCTCTTCCATCTTAAAAGCCAGCAACGGCCCGTCAAGTCTTTTTCACATCTAGCTACTCTGACTCTCTTGCCTTCCTACCTCCCCTCCCTATACAGATACTTTTAATTACATTGGGCCCACCTGGATAATCCACAATAATCTCCCCATCTCAAGATTTTCAGTTTAATCACATCTGCAGAAGTCTCTTTTGCCATTTAAAGTAGCATTCACAAAGTCCTGGGATTAGGACATGGACATCTTTGGGGGGCATTATTATGCCTAAGGAACCCTTGTGGTGCAGTGATTAAAGTGATCAACTGCTAACCGAAAGGTCGGTGGTTCAAAACCACCAGTGGCTCCGCAGGAGAAACATGTGGTAGTCTGCTTCCATAGAGATTTACAGCCTTGGAAACCCTATGGGGTCACTGTGAGTTGGAAAAGACTTGATGGCACTGTGTTATTATGCCTACCACAATGCTAAGAGGGGATAGGAAGGTAAGGGGTGTGGAGGGGCAGCTGTCAAATGAGTCCCTCAATACAAGCGTTCTATATCTATAGTTCTGTGGCCTTAGCTTTGTTCATGGTAACTCCATCTTCAGAGAACATCAGAATCTGGTCAGTACCTCATCGCCTTCTGACCACGCAAGACTTCATTTACAAGATTCGGCATATTTTGTCTTTCAAGACTATACTGCAAAAACATTACTTCTGCCTTCCTTCTTTTTCTAATCATCAGTAACTGTACTGTTACAGAGAACTGAGGTTTTATTGAAATCTCAGTTCTCGTGTGTTCCTTCCTCCCACCCCCTCACAAAGACAAACAACTGTGACTTCCCTTACTGTCTTTGTCACAGTCAAGTTGCTGGTCTCTTATGACCCCAAATTAGCCTTTTCCCCTTCATTAAAGCTTCCTGCAATGGGGATTTCTGAGTAGCTATTATTTGCAAAATTATCCTAGGAGGCCACAGTGGACTTTACCAGGCAGCCATGAGTCATGCTTGTAGCAAGGCTTCAGCATTAGGAGGCATTTCCACTTGGCACCTATTCTAAAAACATTTTAGAGAACAACATAAATGTATGATTCTCTAAATCCAACACTTGTGATCCCAGCTCTTACTGTAAATGAAAGCTAGCATTTACTGAACATCATCAACCTCTGTTTCATTGGTTCTTAAGGCACAAATATTTTCATGCCTATTATTTTTATTACACTGCAGCAAAACTAGAAGAGATGAGAAATTATTT
>NW_004443962.1:22079937-22099967 GCF_000243295.1 Trichechus manatus latirostris | reverse complement strand
ATATTTATGTATTATTTTATATATTTACATATACAAATTAAATTATTAGATATATTATAAATTATGTAATTTATAACTATAAATGAGATTTTTTTTCAGAGGGCTACAATTACACTCTTGACTTTCTTTTACCTTCGTAGCCTTTTTGTCCCAGCAAAGGAAAAGTTTTTTTCCTACTTTACACCTGAGGAATCTAAGGGAAGGAAATGGAAATTTATATGTCCTGAACTACAGCAAGGCACTGACCTCCCAGATATTTACATCCAGCTGCGAGTCTGCCTTGCAGGATTGTATTTCTTGTTTCTTGCTAAGAAATCAGTAAGTACAGCGAGCAAAGGTACCCACTGCTGTTGCGTCGATTCCGACTCATAGCGATCCTATAAGACAGAGTAGAACAGCTCCACAGGGTTTCCAAGGCTGTAATCTTTACAGAAGCAGACTGCCACATCTTTCTCCCAAGCAGTGGCTGGTGGGTTCAAACTGCTGACCTTTTGGTTAGCAGCCAAACGCTTAACCACTGTGCCACCAGGGCTTCTGTAAGATAATGTAGGATATATAAATAATTTATAAAAGACCCAGCAGAGAGTTTGGACAAGCAACATGCTTGCTGGGCACAGAGCCCTAATATTTTCCATATAATTCTCAGAAATTTTTAAAAAATTCCCATTTACAGACCCAAATTAATTCCAACAATTCATATGCAAGAGAGCAGTTCTTCTGTTAACAGTTCTTTTTTCTCACAGAGCGAATATATACACATTTGTCTAAATATAAAACATTTGTTAGACAAATTATTAGAAATACCTGTAAAAATAAATTAAATAATAAAGTCTCAGGGTGTTCAGTACAATTCATGTGAACGAATTTAGTTAACTCATAACCATCATATTGTAAAAATACAATTTTCTGTAGCAGATAGTGAACAAATAAGATTTTGTAATACAAATACATAAAACAAGAGTTGCAAAAATCACAACCTCAGTGTTAAATATTGCATCCGGTGAAAGATAATTATAAAAGTTTCAGTGAACAGCTGACTATCATGAGAGCCTCTTGCCCTTCTCAGTAAACAAACTAGATAGAAGCTCAGTTTCATGACTAGCCAATGCTCCTACTTTGAAGAATTTTTGTGATCACTGGTTTGAAAATTCTCTAACCTTCTCCTATAATTATACAACAAAAAGAAAGGACTAGCTTTATACATACATCCTCTCCCCACTTACTGACATGGTTAGGTTCCAAAGACCAGGTCATTATGCAAAATCAGCATTATGCAAAAATGGAGGATGACCACATCAAATCACAAAATGGAGGATGACTACATCATTGCATAACTGCCAAATTATACCATTATATAACTGCCAAATTACATCATTACATAACTGCCAAACCACTGAGAATCATAGCCCAGTCAAGCTGACACATAACCTTAACCATCAAAGCCAGCATTAGTCTTGCTTCACATCTCAGCATTCATTACTGCCAGACATACATCGTTAATGCGCAGAAGTCAGATAGTAAGTTTTTTACTATTGTCATAAATGCAAAATATCAGATAACAAGATAATCAATAAGTGAGGAGGTATATTTTGCAAGTCCTCTAAAGGTTTCTCATTAAATATATTTGGGACTTGTGTGCACTAGTATCTCTTAATCTTAACAAAAGGTGAATCAAATAATTGAGAAATTCAATATAATATTTTATTTCTACAACAAGATTTCTGCCTTTAAGACGTTAGTCTTTAACCCTCAACCCTGGCAAGGAAGACTGTAAAGGATGTATAGGATTGGTTGTTTCCCGATGGTCTTTATTTTTATTTGTAACTATGACTAGTTACTAAACAATTTTGATCACGTCCTGCCTCTTTACAAATAAGTTGGGGGCCTTTGGCAAGCCATTTAATCTCTCTGTGCCTCTCTTTTGTTCTTTGGTGAAATGGGGATGATGATATGTAATTATCTTATAAGAGTGTTATTTAAAAGATAATGCATGCAAGTGCTTAGAAAAGTGCCTAAAATCAATGGGGTACTGGTAAACTAAGGAAAAAGGGTGAAGAGGAGAAGCCCACATTTGTAGCATTTGCCAACTTCTGTTGTGTAAATTTTCCCACCGTGATCAGTTTCAAGCTGTCAACAGTTTAATCATCAGCATACACAGTATTTAACAATCGACTCTTGCAAGTGGAGCTGATACGCGTTCAGCACACCAGTGCAACATAGTAAGTTTCCAGTAAATGTTGGCCCTTGTTATTACTAGCTCTAAGGTTCCTTTTGGCTTTATCAATGTTTATTTTCGTGAACTGTGCAAATATTAAGGAGGGGGCAAGTTTATGCTCTGAGAGGCAAATGGAGGGAGAGATTTGTGAATGGAGAAGCTGCAGAAATTAGGCAGGTTTTGAGGAAGAGGATATCATAAATTCTCGGTTTTGTTTGGACACATAGGCAGGAAGGGAGGAGAGCAGGTAGAAGTCATTTTCAGTAGCAGCCTTGGGAGAAGTTTGGAGTGGAGACAAGGCAAGCGGAGAGGCAGGATCCAAAATTACTTATGCTGTTGTTGTTGTCAGGCACCGCCCAGTTTTTTCCGACGTGTTGCGACCCTATGTATAATAGAATGAAACACTGCCAGATACTGTGCTATACTCACAGTCATTGTTATGCTTGAGCCCATTGTTGCAGCCACCATGTCAGTCCATCTCATCGAGGGTCTTGCTCTTTTTCCCTGACCCTCTACCATGCATGATGTCCTTCTCCAGGAGCTGAGCCCTCCTGATAACATGTCCAAATTACATGAGATGAAATCTCGCAGTCCTTGCTTCTAAGGAGCATTCTGGCTGTATTTATTCCAAGACAGATTTGCTTGTTCTTCTGGCAATCCATGATATATTCAATATTCTTCACCAACACCATAATTCAAAGGCATCAATTCTTCTTCAGTCTTTCTTATTCATTGTTCAGTTTTCTCATGCATATGAGGCAATTGAAAACACCATGGCTTGGGTCAGGCACACCCTAGTCCTCAAAGTTAACATCTTTGCTTTTCAACATTTTAAAGAGGTCTTTTGCAGCAGATATGCCCAATGCAATACGTCGTTTCATTTCTTGACTGCTGCCTCCATGGGCATTGATTTTGGATCCAAGTAAAATAAAATCCTTGAAAACTTCAATCTTTTCTCTCTTTATCTGATGTTGCTTATTTGTCCAGTTGTGAGAATTTTTGTTTTCTTTATGTTGAGGTGTAATCCATACTGAAGGCTGTAGTCTTTGATCTTCATCAGTAAGTGCTTCAAGTCCTCTTCGCTTTCAGCAAGCAAGGTTGTGTCATCTGCATAATGCAGATGAGCCTTCCCCCAATCCTGAACCCATGTTCTTCTTCATACAGTCTAGCATCTCGGATTATTGCTCAGCATACAGATTGAATAAGTATGGCGAAAGGATACAACCCTGACGCACACTTTTTCTAATTTTAAACCATAAAGTATTCTCTTGTTCTGTTCAAATGACTGCCTCTTGGTCTAAGTGCAGGTTCCTCATGAGCACAATTAAGTGTTCTGGAATTCCCATTCTTTGCAATGTTATCCATAATTTGTTATGATCCACACAGTCCAGTGCCTTTGCATAGTCAATAAAACACAAGTAAATATCTTTCTGATATTCTCTGCTTTCAGCCAAGATCTACCTGAAATCAGCAATGATACCCCTTGTTCCACATCCTCTTCTGAATCAGGCTTGAATTTCTGGCAGTTTCCTGTTGATGTACCGCTGCAACTGCTTTTGAATGATATTCAGTAAAATTTTACTTGTGTATGATATTAATAATATTGTTTGATAATTTCCACATTCTGTTGGATCATTTTCTTTTTGGAATGGGCACAAATATGGATCTCTTCCAGTCAGTTGATGAGATAGTTGTCTTCCAGATTTCTTGGTATAGACGAGTGAGCACCTCCAGTGTTGCATCTGTTTATTGAAACATCTCTATTAGTATTCTGTCAATTCCTGGAGCTTGTTTTTCACCTGTGGCTTCACTGCAGCTTGGACTTCTTCATTTAGCACCATCAGTTCTTGATCATATGCTCCCTTCTGAAATGGTTGAACGTCAACCAATTCTTTTTGGTACAGTGACTCTATGTATTCCTGCCATCTTTTTTTGATGGTTCCTGAGTCATTCAATATTTTCCCCCATAGAATCCTTCAATATTGTAACTTGAGGCTTAAATTTTTTTCTTCAGTTCTTTCAGCTTGAGAAATGCCAAGCGTGTTCTTCCTTTTTAGTTTTCTAACTCCAGGTCTTTGCACATTTCATTAAAATACTTTACTTCATCTTCTTGAGTGATCCTTTGAAATCTTTTGTTCAGCTTTTACTTCATCACTTCTTTCATTCACTTCGGCTACTCTGTGTTCAAGAACAAGTTTCAGAGTTTCTTCTGATATCCATTTTGATCTTTTCTTAGTTTCCTGTCTTTTTAATGACCTTTTGCTTTCTTCATGTATGATGTGCTTGATGTCATTCCATAAGTCATCTGGTCTTTGGTCATTAGTGTTCAATGCATCAAATCTATTCTTGAGGTGGTCTCTAAAGTCAGGTGGGATATACTCAAGGTCATATTTTGGCTCTTGTGGACTTGCTGTAATTTTCTTCAGCTTCAGTTTAAACTTGCATACATGCAATTGATGGTCTGTTCTGTAATCAGCCTCTGGCCTTGTTCTGACTGATGATATTGAGCTTCTCCATCGTTGCTTTCCACAGATATAGTTCATGTGATTCCTGTGTATTCCATCTGTCGAGGTCCATGTGTATAGTCGCCATTAATGTTGTTGAAAAAGGGTATTTGCAATGAATAGGTCGTTGGTATCTCAAAATTCCATCATTCGATCTGGAGTTGTTTCCGTCATCAAGGCCATATTTTCCAACTACTGATACTTCTTTATTTCCAACTTTCGCATTCCAATCACTAGTAATTATCAGTGCATTTTGGTTGCATGTTTGATCAATTTCAGACTGAAGAACTTGGTAAAACTCATCAATTTCTTCATCTTTAGCCTAAGTAGTAGGTGGGTAAATTTGAATTGAATAATAGTTGTATTAACTGGTCTTTCTTGTAGGTGTATGGATATTATCCTGTCATTGACAGCATTATGATTCAGGATAGATCTTGAAATGTTCTTTTTGATGATGGATGCAACGCCATTCCTCTTCAATTTACATATAGGCAATGAAAATACATGAGCCAAAAGCTTGTGTATACTAAAGTGTGTGATGCCTAAAATCGATTTCTTGATATTTGGATTTTTTTTTTTTTTTCCTATTTGAAGAAGAGAAACTGTTTTGTTTGACTTTTTGTTTTTTGGTAGGGAGAACAGTCAGTAAAGTTATTGCAAGTCATGGGGTGGAACGAGGATAGTTACTATAAGGATGCGTGTGAGTGGGTTTCCAGGAAAACTAAACTCCCAGACTTCAGGGACAGCAGCTACCTGAAGGTGGTTGTAGACCCAAAGCTGCCATATCGGGCAGTGAGTCGTGGATTTTTTATCTAGTTTCTCCTACTTTAGCATGACTAAGTTGTTCCCTTTTGTCTCCACTCACCAATTCCTTCACCCTCTATCCTATGTGTCATAAACATACCTCATTGTTTCTGCTTGCAAGTAGTTTCTGTTCTGTCATAATGTTGGTTCATAGATGGCCCAATACAATCTTCCAGTCCTAGCTCCCACAGCTAGCTTCTTTCTTTCTCCTACTTACTTTTTCATTCGAAGTCCCAAGACAGGGAACCTAATGGATTTACTCCTTTTATTCTTGTTCATGGAATTCTGAGCAACCTATGGATCAGGTGCTTACCCCCAGTGAAGTCACCTGTACCTCACAAAGGGAATAGATTGCATGGTACAAAACATTGCTGGCTAAGACAGTTTCTCAAAATGTGGTCAGCAAACCACCTTTACCAGCATCACCTATAGAGCTTTATTTATTTATTTATTTATTTTAAAAAAGGATATTACCACATGAAAAGATAATGAATCAGCATCTCTAGGTTGACCTTGGGTATCTGTAAATTAACCAGTACTCCAGCCAGTCCTTAGGCATTCTAGAGTCCAGAAGAATCCTAAAACGTTCTCTTTTAGCAAGAGCTGTGAGTAAAGCATAGCCCTACCGGGGATAGGGTAAGGATATAGTGGATACAAGAACATTATATTAGAGAAAGAAAAGCCTTTTTGAATCAGATGCAAAATCAATCAATCAAAATCAGTCTTAAGGATTTTTTTTAAAGTTATTCTAGTGTTCTCTAAAGAGAACCATCCTGTGATTTGGAATGTTATTCTACATTACAGCTAATAGTTAGGTCATATATATAAAACTATAGGTTCTGTTATTGCAGATTGGCAGTTCAAAATAAAGTCATAGCACTTGGGGAAATGAAGATGCTTAGATCTGAGAAGAGAAAACTTTGGAAGTGGGAATGTGGTTGGGGTAAAAGGAGAACACAATGAGTGTTCTGAAAATGTTTAAATGATGTTTATGTGACAAAAGGACTAGAGATCTAAAGCAAATGCTTTTAAGTTAAAGGAGACTGGTTTATTGCTTATCTCAAAGTATTCAGAGATTCATCGGCCCCACAACTTCCCTGGAGGTATTTAAATAGTAGTTGGAATTTAAAAAAAAAAGGAAGGTAGGGTATAGTGGAAGTAATTCATCCACTGAATAAAGTTTGAAATCTAATTTAGGTATTGAACACATTCTCAAAACGTCAAACCAGTATGTAAAACAAAGTGGAGCTATTGTCATTGGAGGGGGTTAAAGGTGGGGCAAGATGGTGATATGTAACACATTCAACACGTGCCAAAGCCCTGATGTGACTGTGCCAAGATGTTTAAAATCTACTGGACCAGATACTCTTTAAGGACACATTCAATTCTGAAACTTTGTAATTTAATGGTAGTATTAATTGCATTCGAATAATACCATGGTAGTGAACTCTATGGACTCCTTGTATTGTGGTTATATGAGGTAAGGGTAGTTTATTTTATGAAATAGTCCTTTATTATGTTGCCTTCATGCTGTGATAACATACTACCTACCCTCTCTTTCTTAAGGAGGAAACCTAATTCATTTGAGAGAGAGCTAGAGAAATCTTTCAAAAATGTGTTTGATAGACTTACAAGGATAATCAAAAAGCAAATAAGCTGGCTAATTTATGAAATCAAGTTTATTAAATGGCTACATTTAACTGTAATTAGATTTGACAGAATAGAAATAGAATAATGAAACTAAGTGTTGGAATATTTGGCTTGTGTATCAGATATACATCATATACTAAATATTGATTAACAATGGATGTTTCAACCACATTTTCTAGTTGTAAGCACATTCTTTGTGCTTGTGTCAGTCTTCGCCATTCCTTGTCATCGTAAACTTTTAAATGATTACCTATGCATTTCTGTAGTGACAACTAGAAAAAAAATGGAAGCTTTTAAAATTTTAATTCTAAACCTTCATGAATGGTCTGTTTTTTCTTTATTTTTTACTGCACAAACAGTAAGCATTTGGTTTATGTACATCATACAAATGAAGAAATTGATATTTGTAATATACCTATTGTCTTAGTCATCTAGTGGTGCTATAACAGAAATACCACAAGTGGATGGCTTTAACAAAGAGAAATTTATTCTCTCACAGTCTAGGAGGCTAGAAGTCCGAATTCAGGGTGCCAGCTCCAGGGGAAGGCTTTCTCTCTATGTTGGCTCTGGGGGAGGGTCCTTGTCAGCAATCTTCCCCTAGTCAAGGACCCCAGGTCCAAAGGACGCCCTCTGCTCCTGGCACTACATTTTGGTGGTATGAGGTCCCTCTGTCTCTCTGCTCAATTCTTTCTTTTATATCTCAAAAGAGACTGACTCAAGATACAACCTAATCCTGTAGATTGAGTCCCACCTCATTAACATAGCTGTCTCTAATCCTGCCTCATTAACATCATAGAGGTAGGATTTACAACACATAGGAAAATCACATCAGATGACAGAATGGTGAACAATCACACAATACTGGGAATCAATGCCTAGCCAATTTGACATACATTTTTGGGGGACACAATTCATCCATAGCACCTATGCTTGCTTACACTATGCAAGACTCATTATATATTATTGCATTTAATTCTCACTGTAATCTATAAGGAAGTTATTGCTATTTCCATCTTACAGATGATGAAATCTGTAAGAAGGTTACAGGTTAATTTCATTCATTCATTTTACCTATATTTATTAAGAATTTGCCATGTGCTTGACAGTGTAATCAGCACCAGTAATGTTATGGTGAGTGAAACAGGATATTATGGCTCTGATGGAGTCTACAGGCTAGTAGGGCAGAGAGACAATAAGTAAATCAGCAAATAAATATGTATTCTTAAAACCTGAGAAAAGTAGAAGGAAATATTATATAGAATTCAGTACAGAAGAATTACTTGAGGAGAGGACTACTTTATCTCTAAAGTGATGATGTTTAATCAGAGACCTGAATGGAGAAACTAAGCCAGCCATGGAGGAGAGAAGGGAGTAGTGGCTCCGAGCAGCAGAATCGCACATGTGAAGGCACTGAGGCAGAAAAGCCATTCATATTTTAGAGCATTGTTACTCAAAGGACGATCTGAAGATGGCTGCCCAGCCAAGAACTGTTTATTACCAGTCTACAGCAAAACAAGTACAGAACTGAGAATCAATGCTTAGACACTATGATAGCAATTTGACAGAGTAATTTTATGTCTTCTGAATCTAATTAAAAATGGATTGTATTTTACCTTTCTCTGTTATCTCATTCCATTTTTCTAATAATACACTTTTGTTGTATTTTACAAAAGTATTGACCTATGTTGGGGGAAAAAATAGTCCTTCACTACAGATGGTTGGTGCTGGAAATGTCAGGGTTTAAAAATGCAGAGCTTTGCAGGATCTGGTTAAGAATTGCCTAAGCTGGAACATAGATCAAGAGGTAGTGCCAAAAATAAATTCCAGATCTTTTTATTTCACTACCTACCTGTCCTTTAGGGAGGCCTGTCTCCTCCCAGTTTATGCTCTAGAATGCCGGTTTCCCTCGAAAGGGCCTCCATCCATCTACTTTGTGATCATTCCCAACCTGATGTGCAACAAGGTAGTATCCATAAGAAACGAAGCTCAAGGTATTATAAAATACATTTAGAACGTTAGGAGTTCTGAATGTATTCCTTTATTTGTTGTCTTAGGTGATTCTTCATGCCATTGTTTCCTGGGATCAGCTATGTCCTTTTAAAGAGAGTCATAGTCCACTCACATCCTGTTGGGTTAGATATATCCACTTCCTCATGTTTATTGATGCTACTGTTATTTATCTTCTTAAAACCTATTAGGATAGAAATAATAAATCAGTAATAATAATAAGTCAATGTCTTGGTCTTTCCTTTATCCAGAGCCCTAGAGGAGTCACACAAAACCCTGAAAGTTATTTCCTGGTCTACTTGAATTTGAAGCAGGAGGAAAAATGGTCATTCTCCATGGGACTAAAAGAACAAAAGAGGCAGAAGCAAAAGGCCTCAGAATTCCAGACTTTCTACTGCCATCTAATCTACTCAGTACTGTTTTGAGCTCCAAGAGGAAGTCATTTTTCCTCGCAGGTCTGTTGGAGGACTTGATTTTGTAAAGCAATGCAGTGTTGTGCTATTGAAAGGACGCTGGACTTAGAATCAGGAGCCCTGGGTGCACACGTTGGCTTTGGCTCTTGCTGGTGGCAGCCCTAGGCTAGTCACTTTACTTCAATGAGCATACATGTTGGAGCTGGATAGATCACTGGCCACTCAGTTCTAAAAACTGATGCAGTTCCAGGAAAAAAAGGAACAAGCAAAAAGAAAAGAAATGAGAAAGAGAGGGAAGGTCATGGAAAGATTAAGGACCAAAGAACTTTTTCTGAGACTGTGTTTTATGTTTCTTTTCATGGTCCTTCTTCCCTTGTTCTTAAGTCCATGATTCTGTTTTCCCAGCACCTGGTATCTAGTCTAGTACCAGCCTGCTGCTTTGCTGATAACCGGTCTTGCTAGAACCCCTGGTTTCACTGCTATCCTTCATGTGCTGCTGTGAGGTTACCACAACCAAAATGAGACTGAATTTATCGTGAAATAACATTGGCAACCTTAAGTTTACTTATCTATTTTTATAGCAGAATAAGTAAACTCACATTAAAAAAAAAATGCTTTCCCTTCCCACTTGTCTCATAATATGCCCAGCCCTATTTTAATCGTTCTGAATTCAGCCTCGTATAATGAAAATATATTTAAAAACAGACATTTAGGGGATTTCTTGTATAGTAGTCAAGCAAATCATAAACTTTGTTCTGGCTTCTTTTTCTGTGATTTAACTTTGAACAATAGCAGATCAGGCAAATACAGGCATACAGATCCCTCCATTCTAACAATATTGTTCTAACTTTCCAATAACAAATTAGTCCTCTTCCTGAATCTTTTGCTTTCTCTGTCTATATCTAATGACCTAGGAGCTAAAACATAAGGTTTTTTTCTTTCTTTTTTACTATCAAATTTGATATTTATATATTTAGTTTAAGCTTTTTATGTGTTATTTAATTATGGATTCTTATATTTGTATTAAAATACTGAACAATTAAAAGTGTCAACTCTAAATATTTGGTTTATGATATTCTCTTGGGGAATGTGGAAATGAGTGATAACCCTCATATTTTCCATTTGTGTGGGAAACCTTCCTCCCCCTCCATTTCTCACCCCCTAAAAGATGCATTGGCCTCTTTGATTAAGAGTTCAGATGGAAAATGAAATTCAAGCATGCTAAAGACATCTATGTAATGAGTTTTAAACAGAGATTATGACTTTTGCCCAAGAGAAGAAAGAGCAGAGGCTGATGAATAGTTCAGGGAAACAACTGAGTCACAAGAAGCGACGTTACCAAACTCACTGGGATGTTACAAGAGTGCTGTTGTTATTATCAGCTGCCATCAGGTCAGCCCTGACTCATGGTGACCCCATGCACAATGGAACGAAATATGGGTCTTATGTCATCCCCATGATTGGTTGTAGATTGGACCAAAGTGATTCATAGAGTTTACATCGGCTAATTTTTGGAAGTAGATCGACAGATCTTTCTTCCTATTCCATTTTAGTCTGGAAGCTCTGCCGAAACCTGTTCAGCATTTTAGCAAAGGCAAGCCTCCACTGACAGATGGATTTTGCTTTAGAAGTAAGATGTATACATTTATGACATACCCAGAAGTTGAAAAGTCACTAAGAACAAAACACTTCAGTTAATGATTTCCCCAAATGAAACTGTTCAGTTCCCAAAGACTGAGACTGTATCAGCATTTTTTTTAATTCCCTTTGCTTGATGTCTGCTACAGAGTTCTGAGCAAATAGTTAGCCAGCACATCATGTGCTCAATATTGCTGATAAACAGATATCTTCTATAATGGGAATATTTCTTTTAAACTACAGAAAGTGTCAGGAAAGAAAAAGAGGAGCAGAGCTATTTTTGCTAAAATAGCTCTCTGCACTCATTTCTTCATATTTTTTAAAATTGTAAACCTGTAGAAAAGTTGAAATAGTAGTACAATGAAAACCAAATACCTTTCACCTAAATCTACCAATTGTCATCGAGTTGATTCTGACTCATGGCGGCCTCATGGGTGTCAAAGTAATCTATAAACCGTAAGGTTTTCAATGACCTATTTTTTGGAAACAGATCACCAGGACTTTCTTCCAAGACACCTCTGGCTGGACTATAATTTCCAATCTTTTGCACCCCCAGGGTCTCCTTCATCTAGATCTACCGTTTGCTAACGTTTTGCCACATTTGGTTTGTCAATAGATACCGCATCACGTATGTCCTAAGATCGAAGGTGTTCTTCTATATAACTACAATTCCATTATCACACTCCATATTCAGCTTTTCCTAGTTTTCCTAATAATATTCTCTAGAGCTGTTTTTAAGATCTATGATCCAGTTAAGGATCACACATTGAATTTAATTGTCATGCCGCTTTAGTCTCTTTAATCTGCTGTTTTTGTGGGTTGCTGTCCAGTCAATTCTGACTCATGGTGATCGCATGTGCAGAGTAGGATTTCTCCTGTAGTTTTGTTTTTTGGGGTTTTTTTTTTTTTTTTTTTTTTGCATTCTAAACTTTTAATCTTATGTGTTATAATCCAATACTCTTATTATTCTTTACAGTGCTCAAATGGTCCCTGATTTGGCCAGTGGGAGATCCTTCAAGCTGGCACTTTTGTCCTTTTGACATAACCCCATCAGTTTTGGGGCACTTTCATACATGTACTGTTTTTATTTTGCTGTTAGATCCCACCCTTTGCAGACTGACCAGCTCACACAGTTTTTCAATGAGTAGGAATTACCACCAGCTTCCGGTTTGCTACATTGCTGGTTTCTCAGCGGGGTTGACACTAGACTAGGCAGGACAACTGAAAGCAGCAGTTCTCAAATATTTTCGTGTCAGGACTTTTTTACGTATTTAAAAAATTATTGAGGACCCCAAAGATCTTGCTTTTCAATGTGAATTATATCTACTGATACATACTATGTTTGAAATTAAAAGTGATGGATTTTAAAAATAAAAACATACAAACATGTGTTCCATTAGCCTTTAGAGTGAAGTCAACATCACATATCATATAGCTGCTGGAAAACTCCACAGCACACTTTTGAGAAATGAGAGTGAAAACAGCAAATAATGTATTGGTATTATTATGAGAATAGTTTTGATTTTGTGGATCCCCTGACAGAGTCACAGGGACAGTACTGAAGACTGCTGGCTCAAAGTATAGGCAAAGCAAAAGACAACATTCTGAGCAAATTCCCTGAGTCTCTCTCAAAGGAACTCCTTACTAAACAGCTGTTTTCATGATGACTAAGCATTCCATCATTCAACCATAACTTTAACTTAGACCATTATCTTTCTGGGACTTACCTTCAAAGTGCAGAGAGCCCAGACAATCCTAAGACTAATCCTTTCCATCATTATTGATTCAACTTAAACTGGCCTATTAAATGATTTATCAGCTACTAGCAGGGTATGTAAGGAGCTCTGGTGGCTAAATAGTTAAGCACTTGGCTGTTAACCCAAAGGTTAGCAGTTCAGTTCGAACCCACACAGCAGCTGCTGGGGAGAAAAGACCTGGTTATCTGCTCCCATAAAGATTACAGCCTAGGAAACCTTATGGGGACATTCTACTTTGTCATATAGGGTCGCTGTGAGCCGGAATCAACTCTACGATACCAGGGTATACATAGGTAAAAATTTATTTGATCTTCAACTGTATTAAATATGATCTAGAGTTATCTCCTGCTTGAAAGGCATCTCTTTTTTTAGCATGTTTTAGGCTTGGTTACATCTAATGAGAAGATAAAGACATCTCCAAATATAAGTTGTGGAAGAAGAATCAAGAAGCATGTTCAGACCGACTCATTGGCACCTAACAACAATAACAACAGCAGGGTATTGGACTCCTTGAGTAGGGCAAACTGTTAATTTGCTCAGCTGCTAATCAAAAGGTTGGAAGTTTGAGTCTACCCAGAGGCACCTTGGAAGAAAGGCCTGATGATCTACTTCTAAGAAATCAGCTACTGAAACCCCTATGGAACACAGTTCTACTCTGACACACATGGTGTTGCCATGACTCAGAATCTATTCCAGCGCAACTGGTTTAGGAGTTCCTGGGCGACACAAACAATTAAGTGCTCAGCTACTACCAAAAGGTTGGCAATTCAAATTCACTCAGGGGTAACTTGGAAGAAAGCCCTGGCAATCTACTTTGAAAAGGTCACAGTCATTAAAAACACTATGGATCGCAGTTCTACTCTGACACACATGAGGTCACCACGAGTTGGAACTGACTCCACAGTAACTGTTTTTTTGTTTGTTTATTTGTTTTAAACAGGGTATTGAGAGGCGTGGCTACAGGATAAGTAAGCTTTGATGGAGAAGACTTGGGAGGGTTGTAGAGAAATAGAGGAGGGGGAAAGCATAATTCAGAGCATGCTCTGCCTGACAGAGCTGGTCAGGGTGCACCACCACAGTCTTGCTTTCTCTTTGTGACTCCTGCCTTCTTAACCCCTGGAAGGGACTTACCAAACCACACCCCCATTAAGTCATCTGAACTCTTTAATTAGGAGTGGTTTTTCTGCATTAGTGAATTGGAAAGGAGTCACTTGTGCTTTGCACATTTAGGCAAGATTGGGAAAGTTCTAAACTTTTGATTGACTTCGAATAATTGTTCACGTATTTCTCAGAGAAAATTTAGAAAAATTCCAAGGTGGTAAACCTGTGAAAGCAGAGAGGCCTTTGTTCTTAGAACTGAAACTGAAGGTGGGGCTTGTTTTGGTAGTATGCAGTCATTGATCACTGACGAGGTGACAGTTCCTCAGTCCAGGTTCAGAAAGGATAAAAACTTCATATGACTTCTAGGAATCATAACATTCTTGCTAAGACAATTTTCTTAAACCAACTTTCTTCTGTGATTATTCTTAGCTTTTCAAGAAAGGGATTTAACTTTTTAAAATAAAGCTTTCTAATTTATTTCCTCACAACAATAATGTTTTTGTTTTTTTAAAGTTTCTGTATTTGTTCTCCAGATAGTCCAGATTTGGTCTCAGCCTCCCCACAGTTGCTCAGGCTAGCTTGCACCAGGTCACACAGAGCTGTAATTCCATTCCAACTGGCTCCAGAGCCAACCTGCACAGACATCGTTTCAACCGAGCCTCATCATAGCCTTGTGAGGTGAGGAAGGTATTTAAGCCCATTTTGTAGATGTGTAAAATGAGGCATCAATCCTTTCAGTGGCCTTCCTAAAGTAACACTGTACATGTGTGCTGGAGCGGAAACTATAAGTCAGATTCCCCGGCTTTCCCCTCCACCCATACTGTGATCCACCCCACATCCCATTTGTCAGCATATCCTGTTTTCTCTATCTTCAAAATATATTCAGAATCCAACTCTCACTTACCACCTCCAGTCCTACCACCTGGTCCAAATCATCATTATTTTCTCCTGGTTGTTGGCCATAGCTGGCTCATTTAATCTCTCTGCTTCTGCTTTCTTCCCCTTTCAGTCTTTTCTCCACACAGCCATTGGAAAGTATAAATCCAGTTAAATCATGTAATAGTTCTGCATAACATTTCCAAGTGCTTCTCATCTCACTTAGAGTAGAAGACAGTCTTTACAAAGCTCTACACGATTAGGCTCTCTGATACTCTCCGAAGTAATCGTCTGCTGCTTTTCCTCCAGATCATGCTTCACCAGCCACACTTGTCTCCTTGATGTTTTGCCAACGTGCCAGACAAACTTCCACTGCAGGGTCATGGCGTGGACTCTTCTCTCTGCCTGGAACACTCTCTGAAAACAGCCACACAGCCCCGATTTCCCTCTGACCTGACGAGCGCTCGCAGTCGCCCTGTCCTGCTTTCTTTTTCTCCACTGCACGCATCCCATCTAGCGTGCTGTGTGCCTTGTTTATCTCGTTTGTTATCTGTCTCCTTCCACTAGATTGTAAGAGTCACGATGGCATGGATTTTTATTTGTTTGCTTGCTTGCCTGCTTTTCCCGACCGCCTAGAACGACCTAACCATAAGTGGTCAATAACTAATCCACCACCTGTCAGTTTGTGATACTCTGGTGGCTTGTGTTGCTATGATGCTGGAAGCTATTCCATCAGTATTTCAAATACCTGCAGTGTCACCCATAGTAGACAGATTTCAGTGGAGCTTCCAGACTAAGACAAACTAGGAAGAAAGGCCTGGCAATCTACTTCCGAAAATTATCCAACAAAAACCCGATGGACCACAACAGAATATCGTCTGATACAGTGCTGGAAGATAAGCCCCTTTGGTTGTAAGGCACTCAAAATACACCACACAGGGTCACCAGGAGTCGGAGCCTACTCAAAGGTAACTAACAACAATGAATCACAGGCAAGAGGAGTAGTTCAAATAGCTTTGCATTGGAACGTCCTACCCGCCCTAGGGAGAGTGGGACTGAACTAGAGAGTAGGAAAAGGACTTCTAGAAACTGGTGGTCACGAGGCATAGGGAGATGTGTAAAGGATTTGAAATGAAAAGAGTGGGGTTTAAATTCCATCTCCATCCCTGGCATTTAGTAACCCATGGTCTTGGGCCAATTACTTAGTCTCACTGAAATCAGATAGGATTAACTTTTTAAAGGATTCAGTAGGAAATAGCCACAGTCAGACACACGGGCAGAGAGAGTTTCTCATACAGATTGGAGCAGCTTCCTTGGCCTCCAAAGCTTTATCAAAGAGCGCACTGTTGCAGATGACACAATTGGAGTGAGATTCTCTTCATATCATCTGGCAGCATCATGGTTTTCCTCTATAATTGGAATATTTCTACTCATAGCTGGAATTAGATATATCTGGACCTGGTACCTCATCACTTCTGGAGTTATACTTTACGCAGTATTACTGCAAAGCTTTAAACACTTAACTTTGTTTATCATTCTCAGATACTCCAAGCTAATATAGCTAACACAAAGCCCATCTTCAAACTCAAGATTTGAACTCATCTTGGCCCAGACCCAGGAGACATGCCTTCATACTCACTCTGGGGCTCATCCCATGATGATTCTTAGGGTTAATTGATAAGGATATATAATCCATCTAATTGGCATGTATTCTTGGACATATGACCTTAGCCCATTACAGAATCACTTGTACCCTCGCATTTTTGGAACAACGTTGCAAGAAGCATTTGTGGGCATTTTCACTGCACTTGCTGTTAAATGATCAGAGACAAAGTCAATTGTATTACTTAGTGCCCCAAGTGAAAATCAATACTAGGAAAACTGTTATTTTCCCTAAGGAATTGGCACGCTCCCTCCTTCCTGATGTTAACTCTACACATAACTGATTTTTCGTTCTTGCCTTGATTGTCAAGAAGCCAAAGTCTAATGAAGAAAAATTGTCGTTCTGATAATAAAAATAATGCATGCTTATTATAGAACAGATATATAATGGAGTAAAACAGAAGGGAGGAGAAACATAAAAAATTATCCCCCATTCATAAAAAACCCACAGTTAACATTTTTGTAAGAGCCAAATATGACAATCAGTAGAATTGTATTTACAATTATGGTTTCTATATGCCTGCTCACATTTTACTTGGTTTTGATTTTCCCAATTTACTGCTTTTTAAAATATATTTTGAAATTGCTTCAATCTCTTTTAGAAAGAGGAGGGGTAAACAAAAATCAATCCTTAAATAAACTAATATGAGGTAATTTGAGGCAAGTCTTACCAAATCTGCATCTCTTGACACAATACTTACCCAAATATAGGACTATGAGAATTACATCAAATGAGTTACTGGTTATATGTTGAAAACTGCAACATGCTATAAAATAATGATAATAAAACAGCTAATATTATTAAGCAGTTTATTTTACTAGGTAGGCATAGTGCTGATTGCCCTTTGTAAGTTATCTCATTTAATATTCACAACAATTCTATGGAATGGGTACCGTTATTCCATTTTACAAAACAAACACACTAACAAACCCTGGAGGCTTGGGAAGTCTAAGTAATTTTTCCAGTTATAAACTGACAGAGCTAGATATTACTAGATGAAGAGAATTTTGACATATCAGAAGTTTTTGAAGGGATTTTGATTAAAACTTCTTTGTGAATTTCTCCATGAAGTAATGCCTAAAACCTAGCCTTTACTGTAATTAAACAGCCCACTTCACTGTGTCGTAAGGTACTGAAAGAGTAGATTGAGGTCACATTTCGGGTTAGTGTAGGTAGGTAGAAATAGTTTTCATGTACTAGGAGAAAAGCGTAGAAGTAAGACACTTTACTGACCCCTTCAAAAACTATTCCACTGGACATCAGCGAAGCAGAGAGAATGAAAGAGAAATCAGTTTCATGGAGCCAGAGGAGGACGGAAGCAGTGAAAAGAGAACTGCTCCTGTCCTGAGATAGAGGCAGGAGGTGAGAACTGCGCTTTATACCGAGATGAATAAACAAGGCAATTTCCTGTAATTTTCCAGCGTTACAGGCAGAGAGACCAGAGGAATTGGGTCTATGAAATGGGTACCATTATTCCATTTACAAAAAAAAATTTGTAAATATATTGTATATTTTTGGAATATTGCTAAATGGAATAATGGTACCCATTTCATAGACCCAATCTTTATTATTTTTTTTCCACATTGAAAGAAAAATAATTGAGCAAATGTGACTCAGAGTCATCATGTATGATCTCCACATTTTATAGATGAAGAACATAAGTTACTCAAGGTTATGCAGATAGTTGATGATATACATACGGATTTGGCTGGAAGGTCTTCACAGGTGATTTCACTCAGAGCTGGCTAGAATAGGAAGCAAAAATTTTGTTAAGAGTGTCATTAGATGGAATATTGTGTTTCACTGAGTCTGAGATGCCAATGATTATATCAGATGCACCATTATTTTATGTTTTCCTAACAAGAGGGAAACAAAACCTCCTTCAATTTAAACTATGATATATGTTTTCTTATCCCTTACAGGATTTGTTTTATACTTTTTGAAAGACCCCTTTTATAAAGAGTTAGTTGTTTTTATCATGGCATTACTTGCGTACATAGGAAAATAGCAAGATAAATTCTGTACCTAATTTCACAATTCATTTTCATTCTGACACTGATTTATAGTGTGACCTGATTTTTTTTTATGGTCAAATACACATGACAAAAAATTTTCATTTTGACCATTTTAAAGTTTACAATTCAGTAGCGTTTAGTACATTTACAATGTTGTACAACCATCACTGGCATCTGGTTCCAGAATGTTTTCATTAAGCAGGTAGTCTCTGCTTGTTCCCTCCTCCCTTCCGCCCCTGTTGTTGTTAGGTGCAGTAGAGTCGGTTCTGATTAACAGCAACCCTATGTACAATAGAACAAAACACTGCCCGGTCCTGTTTCATCCTCACAGTTGTTGCTATGTTTGAACCCATTGTTGCAATCACTGTGTCAGTCCATCTCGTTGAAGGTCTTCCTCTTTTTCACTGACCCTCTACCAAGCATGATGTCCTTCTGCAAGGACTGTTCCCTCCTGATAACATGTCCAAAGTACGGGAGACAGTCTCTCCATCCTTGCTTCTAAGGAGCATTCTGGTTGTTCTTCTTCCAAGACAGATTTTTTCATTCTTTTGGCAGTCCATGGTATATTCAATATTCTTCACCAACACCATAATTCTTCTTCAGTCTTCCCTTATTCATTGTCCAGCTTTCACATGTATATGAGGTGATTGAAAATAGCGTTGTGTAGGTCAGGCACACCTTAGCTCTCAAAGTGACATGTTTGCCTTTGAATACTTTAAAGAGGTCTCCTGCAGCAGACTTGCTGAATGCAATAGATCATTGGTTTTTTATATATATATATTTTTTAATGCTGCAGTTATAAGAGTTAAAGCGAAATTTTTGTTCTAATTTGTGAAAAAATTTATGTTGGTCATTTTATTTTAATTTTTTCGAGCAGAGTTTCTTTTTTTTAGTTTTTTTTTATTGTTGTAGTTTAAATGAAATTTACATTTTAAGTTAGTCTCCCATACAAAAATTTATGCATACATTGTTATCTGACCCTAACTGCTCTCCCCATGCTGTGACAGCACACTCTTCCTTTCCACCACTGATTCCCCATGTCCATTCAACCAGCTCCTAACACTCTCTGCCTTCCCATCTCACCTCTGGAGGGAAGCTGCCCATTTAGTCTCTTGTATCTACCTGAGCTAGGAGGCAAACTCCTCATGAGTATCACTTTATGTCCCACAGTCCAGTCCAATTCCTGTCTGAGGAGTTGGCCTCAGAAATTGTTTTAGTTCTGGGCTGATAGAGAATCCAGGGGCAAGCTTTCTGGGGTTCCTCCAGGCTCAGTCAGACCATTAAGTGTGGTCTTCTTACTAGAATTTGAGTTCTGCACCCCACCTTTCTCCTGCTCCATCAGGGACTCTCTGTTGTGTTCCCTGTCAGGGCGGTCATTGGTGGTAGC
>NW_004443962.1:22076045-22077349 GCF_000243295.1 Trichechus manatus latirostris | reverse complement strand
GATGGATTACATTGATTGTTTTCTAATGTTGAACCATCCCTGCATACCTGGTATAAATCCCACTTGATCATGGTAAATTATTTTTTTGATATGTTGCTGAATTCTATTGGCTAGAATTGTGTTGACAATTTTTGTGTCAATGTTCATGAGGGATATTGGTCTGTAATTTCCTTTTTTTGTGGTGTCTTTACCTGGCTTTGGTATCAGGGTTATGCTGGCTTCATAGAATGAGTTTGGGCGTATTCCATCCTTTTCTATGGGCTGAAATACCTTTAGTAGTAGGGGTCTTAAATCTTTGAAAGTTTGGTAGAATTCTCCAGTGAAGCCATCCGGGCCAGGGCTTTTTTCTGTTGGGAGTTCTTTAGTAACTAACCTTTTCAACTCTTCTTTTGGTACGGGTTTATTGAGTTGTACTGCCTCTGTTTGTGTTGGTTTAGGTAGGTAGTGAGTTTCTAGAAATTTGTCCATTTCCTCTAGGTTTTGAAATTTGTTAGAGTACAATTTTTCCTAGTATTCTGTTATGATTCTTTTAATTTCAGTTGGGCCTGTTGTGATATCACCCATCTCATTTCTTATATGGGTTATCTGCTTCCTCTCCTGTTTTTCTTTTGTCATTTTGGTCAGTGGTTTATCAATTTTATTGATTTTTTTCAGACAAACAGCTTTTGGTCTTGTTAACTCTTTCAACTGTTTTTCTATTCTCTATTTCATTTAATTCTGCTCTAATTCTTATTATTTCCTTTCTTCTGGCGCCTGAGGGCTTCTTTTGCTGCTCTCTTTCTACATGTTCCAGTTGTAGTGTTAATGTTTTGATTACAGCACTTTCTTCTTTTTGGATGTGTGCATTTATTGCTATAAACTGACCTCTGAGCACTGCTTTTGCTCTGTCCCAAAGGTTCTGGTGGGATGTGTTTCATTCTTGTTTGATTTTATGAATTTCTTTATTCCATCATTAATTTCTTCTATAACCCAGTAGTTTTTGAGCAAGGTGTTAAGTTTACATGGTTTGATTTTTTTTCCTTGCTTTTTCTGTTGTTGATTTCTACTTTAATGGCTTTATAGTCAGAAAATACGCCTTGTAATACTTTGATGTTTTGGATTTTGTTAAGTCTTGCTTTATGGCCTAATATGTGGTCTATTCTGGAGAATGTTCCATGTGTGTTGGGAAAGAAAGTCTACGTGGCTGCTGTTGGTTGGAGTGTTTGGTATATGTCTAAGAGATCAAGTTGCTTGTTTGTGGCTTTTAGATCTTCCATGTCTTTGCTGAGCTTCTTTCTTGATGTTCTGTCTTTTACCGAAAGTGG
>NW_004443962.1:22070024-22074489 GCF_000243295.1 Trichechus manatus latirostris | reverse complement strand
AGTTGTCTAATTCTGAAATTTTATTGTTAATCTTCTGGATTTCTGATTGCTGTCTCTCTATGGATTCTTGCAGCCTATTAAATTTGTCATTATGCTCTTGAATAACTTTTTTAAGTTCCGCTATTGCTTTGTCTGTATGTTCTTCGGCCTTTTCTGTATTGTGCAGAAATTTCTTTCTAATTTCTTCAAGAGTTCTGTATATTAATCTCTTTTGTATTCTGCCTCTGGTTATTCCAAGAAAATCTCTTTCTCCAGAAAACTTACTGATTCTTTATTTTGGGAGCTTGCTGAAGCCATCATGGACTGCCTCTTTATGTGATTTGATATTGACTTTTGTCTCCGAGCCATCAATAAGTTATTATAATTTCATTTTATGTTTGTTTAGTGTGTCCTAGCTTCTTGTTTTGTTTTGTTTGATATGCCCAAATAGGCTGCTCGTGTGTGCTAGTTTGATTATTGGCACCTTTGAAGGTCTAACATCCTGCCATCAGGTAATTAGGTCTGTAACTAAGTATGTGTGCCCAGGAGCCCATTAAATTTTCCTGTTTGGATTCAGCTCAGGTGTGCAAGCAGTCGGTCACCAAGTGTGTGGTGCAGGCTCTCACCTACAGTCTTAGAGAGTCTTGGGTGATTGGTGTAGGCACAGGTATCTGGCTGCAATAGGGGTTCATGTGCTGAGCAAGGCAGGGGGCTGACAGCTGCCCCTGAGTGTCTGAAAGGAGAGTGTGTCCCTGTTCCCTAGAGCGAGTAGGTAGGTGAATTTTGCAGCCAGACTATTAACACCCTACTCTGTTGGCTGTAAGGACTGGGGGGCATTACTTATTCTTGGACCCCTGTAACAGGTAGCTAGGTGGCGTGGGTGGAGCCACCAGTCCTCAAGCCCCTGATGTGAACAGGTAAGGTGCCAGCTTAAAGGGCAGAGAAGTGTCAATCATCACAAATCTGCCACTTCACGGCTGAAACAGTTGAAGTTAGACTTCAGGTGTTTACCCTGTTGCACTGTGGTAGTGAGAGCTTACGCTGCAGACCCCTTATGCCTGTACCTAGGCAAAGGAACTGTGCCAACCCTGAGTTCCTGGCTTATGGGAGCTGGTAGCTTATTTTTACCCTGTTTGTTAATTTTTTCCCTCTCCAAGACCAGAAGAATGGGTCAGGACACCTTATGAGATCTACTTCTGGCTCAGGGGACTCACAAATCCCTGAAGCCAGCAATACCCAGTGCAGAGCAGGGAGGGAGGAGGTAAATGGGAGAGAGGTGTTTCCCAAATTTTTTTTTTTTTTTTTAAATCCCTGAGAAAGGCCACACGCATGTACTTATCCTTAGAAACTTCGGTGCTGCTTTTCACTGGTTCGGAGTGTCCAAGCAGAATCTCTGCTGCCGGATCTCTCTCGATGTGAAAAGTGCCTCCCGAGTGAGTGAGCAGAGCTGTAGGCTTGCTTCACAGCACACCCTGAGCCAATCCAGGCTGAAGGGCTGTGGCTCCCGCCAGGTCAGGTCAGGCAGCTCCTCGCTGCTTCCAAACCATCTCTCTCTATCCCCCCGCCACTCAGTCCGATTCCTCAACTTTGCATTGTTCAGGGTTCCTAGATATTCATATACAATCATATCACTTGTTTTTTCAAGTCTTTGTTGTAAGAGGGACATAGGAAGCCGTCTGACTACTCCGCCATCTTGGCCTTACCCAGATCATTGATTTTTTGACTGCTGCCTCCATAGGTGTTGATTGTGGATCCAAGTAAAATGAAATTCTTGACAACCTCAATCTTTTCTCTGTTTATCATAATGTTGCTTACTGATCCAGTTGTGAGGATTTTTGTTTTCTTTATGTTGAGGTGTAATCCATACTGAAGGCTGTGGTCTTTGATCTTCATCTGTAAGTACTTCAAGTCTTCTTTTCTTTCAGCAAACAAGGTTGTGTCATCTGCATATTGCAGGTTATTAATGAGTCTTCCTCCATTCCTGAACCTGTGTTCTTCTTCTTATAGACCAGCTTCTCAGATTACTTGGTCAGCATACAGACTGAATAAGTATGGTGAAAGGATACAACCCTGACTCACACCTTTCCTGATTTTAAACCACAAAGTATCCCCTTGTTCTGTTCGAATGACTGCCTCTTGATCTATGCACAGGTTCCTCATGAGCATAATTAAGTGTTCTGGAATTACCATTCTTCTCAATGTTATCCATAATTTGTTATGATCCACACAGTTGATTGCTTTTGCACAGTCAATAAAACAGGTAAACATCTTTTCAGTAGTCTCTGCTTTCAGCCGAGATACATCTGACATCAGCCATGATATCCCTCATTCCATGTCCTCTTCTGAATGCAGCTTGAATTTCTGGCAGTTTCTTGTCAATGTACTGCTGCAACCATTTTTGAATAATCTTCAGCAAAATTTTACTTGCATGTGATATTAATGATATTGTTTGATAATTTCCACATTCTGTTGGATCACCTTGCTTTGGAATGGGCACAAATATGGATCCCTTCCAGTCAGTTGGCCAGATAGCTGTCTTCCAAATTTCTTGGCATAGATGAGTGAATACCTCCAGCGCTATATTTGTTTGTTGAAAGGTCTCATTTGGTATTCCTTTGATTCCTGGAGACTTATTTTTCTCCAATGCCTTCAGTGTAGCTTGTTCTTCTTCCTTCCATACCATCAGTTCTTGATCATATGCTACCTCCTGAAATGGTTGAATGTCGACAAATTCTTATTGGTATAGTGACTCTGCGTATACCTTCCATCTTCTTTTCATGCTTCCTGCATCATTCAGTATTTTGCCCATAGAATCCTTCAATACTGCAACTTGAGGTTTGAATTTTCTTCAGTTCTTTTGGGTTGTTAAATGCAGAGCGTGTTCTTCTCTTTGAGTTTTCTAACTCCAGGTCTTTGCACATTTCATTATAATATTTTACTCTGTCTTCTTGAGCCACCCTTTGAAATCTTCTGTTCAGCTCTTTTACTTCATCATTTTTTCCATTCACTTTAGCTACTCTACGTTCAAGAGCAAGTTTCAGAAACCACTCCTAGAAACCATTAATCTGTTTTCTGGCTTTATGGGTTTACCTATCCTGGATGTTTCATATATCTAAATGGAATCATATAATATATGGTTTTGTGTCTGCCTTCTTTCTCAGCATATTTTCAAGATTTGTTCTTGTTGTAGCATGTCAGTACTCCATTCCTTTTTATGACTGAATAATATTCCATTGTATGAATATACATTTTGTTTACCCATTCATCCATCAGTTGATGGACATTTGGGTTATTTCCACCTTTATTTTTTTGTAGCTGTTGTTGTTGTTAGGTGCCATCGAGTTGGTTCTGATTCATAGTGACCCTCTTCACAACAGAAGGAAACACTTCCCAGTCCTGTGTCAATCTCACAAATGTTGCTATGCTTGACCACATTGTTGCAACCACCGTGTCAATCCATCTCGTCGAGGGTCTTCCTCTTTTTGGTTGACCCTCTACTTAACCAAGCATGATGTCCTTCTCAAGGAACTGATCCCTCCTGATAACGTCCAAAGTATGTGAGATGTTGTCTCACCATCTTCGCTTCTAAGGAGCATTCTGGTTGTACTTCTTCCAAGACAGATTCGTTCATTCTTTTGGCAGTCCATGGTGTATTCAATATTCTTCATCAACACCACAATTCAAAGGAGTCAATTTTTCTTCAGTCTTCCTTATTCATTGTCCAGCTTTCGAGTGCATGTGAGGCGATTGAAAACACCATGCCTTGGGTCAGGCACACCTTAGTCCTCAAGGTGACATCTTTGCTTTTCAACACTTTAGCAGCTGATTTGCCCAATGTAATGAGTCTTTTTTCTTGACTGCTGCTTCCATGGGTGTTGATTGTAGATCCAAGTAAAATGATATCCTTGACAACCTCAATCTTTTCTCTGTTTATCATGATGTTGCTTATTGGTCCAGTTGTGAGGATTTTTGCTTTCTTTATGTTTAGGTGTAATCCATACTGAAGGCTGTGGTCTTTGATCTTCATCATTAAGTGCTTCAAGTCCTCTTCACTTTCAGCAAGCAAGGTTGTGTCATTGGCATAACGCAGGTTATTAATGAGTCTTCTTCCAATCCTGATGCCCCGTTCTTTTTCATATAGTCCAGATTGTTAGATTATTTGCTCAGCATACAGATTGAATAGATATGGTGAAAGGATACAATCTGACATACACCTTTCCTGACTTTAAACCATGCAGTATCTCCTTGTTCTGTTCAAATGACTGCCTCTTGATCAATGTACAGATTCCTCATGAGCACAATTAAGTGTCCTGGAATTCCCATTCTCCGCAACGTGTATCCATAATTTGTTATGATGCACACAGTCATATGCCTTTGCATAGTCAATAAAACACAGGTAGTGGACTCTGGCAAGATGGCGCTCTTGGCAGAAGCACCATGCCGTCCCTCCACAACAAAGATCTGAAAAACTAAGCCAAACAGAGAA
>NW_004443962.1:22052731-22063443 GCF_000243295.1 Trichechus manatus latirostris | reverse complement strand
ACAGCATGTGTGTTACTGTTACATGAGAAACTATCTGTTCTGTAAGCCTTCACCTGAAGTACAATAAAATATTAAAAAAAAACAAACAAAACAAAACACAGGTAAACGTCTTTCTTGTATTCTCTACTTTCAGCCAGAGTCCATCTGACATCACCAATGATATCCCTGGTTCCACGTCCTCTTCTAAATCCAGCTTGAATTTCTGGCCGTTCCCTGTCGATATACTACTGCAGCCACCCTTGAATGATCTTCAGCAAAATTTTGCTTGCATGTGATGTTAGTGATATTGTTCGATAATTTCTGCATACGGTTGGATCACCTTTCTTGGGAATAGGCGTAAATATGGATCTCTTCCAGTCAGTTGACCAGGTAGCTGTCTTCCAAATTTCTTGGCATAGACTAGTGAGCACTTCCAGTGCTGCATCCATTTGTTGAAACATCTCAGTTGGTATTCTGTGAATTCCTGGAGCCTTGGTCTTTGCCAATGCCTTCAGTGCAGCTTGAACTTCTTCCTTCAGTGCCATAGGTTACTGATCATATGTTACCTCCTGAAATGGTTGAATGTCAGCCAATTCTTTTTGGTATAGTGACTCTGTGTATTCCGTCCATCTTCTTTTTATGCTTCCTGTGTTCTTTAATATTTTCCCCATAGAATCCTTCACTATTGCACCTCGAGGCTTGAAATTTTTCTCTGGTTCTTACAGCTTGAGAAATGCTGGGTGTGTTCTTCCCTTTTGATTTTCTATCTCAGGTCTTTGCACATGTCATCATAATACTTTACTTTGTCTTCTTGAGCCGCCCTTTGAAATCTTCTTTGGCTCTTTTACTTCATCATTTTTTCCTTTTGCTTTAGCTACTAGACATTCGAGAGCAAGTTTCAGACTCTCTTCTGACATCCCTTTGGGTCTTTTCTTTCTTTCCTGTCTTTTAAATGACCTTTTGCTTTCTTCATGTATGATTTCCTTGATGTCATCCCACAACTCGTCTGGTCTTTGGTCATTAGTGTTCAATGCAACAAATCTGTTCTGGAGATGGTCTCTAAATTCAGGTGGAATATACTCAAGTTCATACTTTGGCTCTCTTGGACTTCTAATTTTCTTCAGTTTCAACTTGAACTTGCATATGAGCAATTGATAGTCTGATCCACACTCAGCCCCTGCCCTTGTTCTGACTGATGATACTGAGCTTTTCCATCGTCTCTTTCGACAGATGTAGTCGATTTGATTCCTGTGTATCCCATCTGGCAAGGTCCGTGTGTACAATTGCGGTTTACATAGGTGAAAAAAGTTATTTGCAACAAAGAAGCCATTGGTCTTGCAAAATTCAATCATGTGATCTCGGGCATCATTTCTATCATGAACCATATTTTGCAACTACTGGTCCTTATTCTTTGTTTCCAACTTTTGCATTCCAGTCACCAGTAATTATCAGTGCATCCTGATTGCATGTTCGATCAATTTCAGACGCAGAAGTTGGTAAAAATCTTCAATTTCTTCATATTTGGCCTTAATGGTTGGTGTGTAAATTTGAATAACAGTCATATTAACTGGTCTTCCTTGTAAGCGTAAGGATATTATCTTATCACTGACAGCACTGTACTTCAGGATAGATCTTGAAATGTTCTTTTGGAGAATGAATGCAATACCATTCCTCTTCAAGTTGTCATTCCCGCCATAGTAGATCATATGATTGTCCAATTCAAAATGACCAATTCCCGTCCATTTCAGTTCACTAATTCCTAGGATATCGATGTTTATGCGTTCCATTTCATTCCAATTTTCCTGGATTCATACTTCGTACATTACAGGCTGCAATTATTAATGGATGTTTGCAGCTGTTTCTTCTCATTTTGAGTCATGCCACATCAGCAAATGAAGGTCCCGAAACCTTGCCTCCATTCCTGTCATTAAGATAGACTCTACTTTTAGGAGGCAGCTCTTTCTCAGTCGTCTTTTGAGTGCCTTCCAACCTGAGGGGCTCATCTTCCAGCACTATACCAGACAATGTTCCACTGCTATTCATAAGGTTTACACCGGCTAATTCTTTTCAGAAGTAGACAGCAGGGTCCTTGTTTCTAGTCTGTCTTAGTCTGGAAGCTCAGCTGGAACCTGTCCACCATGGGTGACCCTGCTGATATTTGAATACCAGTGGCATAGCTTCCAGCATCACAGTAACACAGAAGCCCCCACAGTACAACAAACTGATAGACGCCTTTGGCTATTGTGAATAAAGCTTCTGTAGTTATTCATGTACATGTTTTTGTTTGAATGCGGTTTAAATTCTTTTCTATTTCTTTGGAAATTCCACCCAGGAGTGGAATTGCTGTGTCATATGGATTTTCTTTTTAATATATTGATGAACCACCAAACTGTTTTCCACAATGGCTACACCATTTTACATTCCCACTAGCAATATATGAGGGTTTCAATTTCTTCAGATTCTCACCAACAGGTTTTTTTTTTTTTTAATTTTTTATCATCACAATCCTAGTGGGTGTGAAGTGATATCTCACTGTAGTTTTGATTTGCATTTCCCTGATAGCTAAAGATGTTCAGCATATTTTCATGTGCTGGTTAGCCATTTATATATCTTCTTTGCACAAATATCTATTCAAATTTTTTTATCCATATTTTAATTGAGTTGTCTTTTTGTTGTTGAGCTGTAAGAATTCTTTATGTATTATGGATACTAGACCCTTATCAGGTAGATGATTTACAAATATTTTCATCCATTCTGTGGGTTATCTTTTCAGTCTCTTGATAATGTCCTTTGATGTACAATTTAATTTTAATGAAGTCCAGTTTATCTATTTTTCTTTTGTTCCTTGTGTTATTGATGTCATATGAAAGACACTTACCAAATCCAAAGTCATAAAGATTTGCTCTTTCATTTAAAGAGTTTTATAGTTTCAGCTCTTAAATTAGGGTCTTTTGATACATTGATTTGATTTTTATATATGATTTGAGGTAAGGCATCCAAGTTTATTCTTTTACGTGTGTATATCCAGTTGTCCCAGCACTATTTGTTGAAGAGACTGTTGTTTCCCCCATTGAATGATCTTGGCACCCTTGTCAAAAATCAATTGGCCATTTAAGAAATGTATGAGTTTAATTTCTAGACTTTTAAATCTATTCCATTGATCTATATGTCTATTCTTATGCTAGTACACACTCTTTTGACCACTGTAGCTTTATAGTAAGTTTTGAAATAGAAAAGTGAGAGTCCTCCTACTTTATTCTTTTTCAGAATTGTTCTGGTTATTTGGGGTCCCTTGCAACTGCATATAGATTTTATGATCAGCTTTCCATTTCTGCCCACATGCGTGCGCGCGTGCGTGCGCGCCACTGGGATTTTGATGAAGGTTACACTGACTGTATAGATTCCTCTGAGGAGTATCACCATCTTAAAAACGTTAGCCTTCCAATCCATTGGCAAGGACATATCCATTTACTTAGATTTTTAATTTCTTTCAGCAATGCTTTGTAGTTTTCAGTGTACAAATTTTTCATCTTCTTGATTAAATTTATTCCTATTTTATTCTTTAGATGCTATTGTAAATAGAATTAATTTCCTTTCCTAATGTATAGGAATACAAATAATTTTGTGTGTTGATGTATCCTGAGACTTTGCTGAACTCATTTATTAGCTCTAACAGCTTTTTTTTTTATTCTTTAGAATATTATACATATAATGTCATCTATGAATATAGTTTTAATTATTCCCTTACTATATGGTTGCCTTTTATTTCTTTCTTGCCTAGTTTTTCCAGCTAGAACTTCTAGTACGATGTTGAATAGAAGTGGGAAAAACAGGCATACTTGTCTTTTTTCTGATCTTAAGGGGAAGATTTCAGTCTTTCACCATTGAGTATGATATATGAATATATTATATACTAAGACAAACATTTGACTAACAGACATTAGATACGAACCATACCTAATGTTCCAAATTAAGTACAAGTATGACTCAAAGGCAGATTTAGGAACAGAACTCATTCATAATCCAGGGACTGCCTGTATATAATTATCACAATATCCAAATCACATACTGTCCAATTTCACAAGACATATTGTGAATGTTAAGCGATGCGTGTAATTCACTCAATGATTAATTACCTACGTGATTTACTTGTATCTTCAGGCCTTTCTTAAGCCCAGTTTTATATATACTAATTCCACTTGATGATGGTTGTAGTGTCATTGAGAATGCCCATCTCTTTTCTGGGTGGATCAGATCATAAAGGTCATGAATCTATGTAGAATCACTTGGTGTCCCAATGATCAGGCATTTAGGATCTGCCAGGGCCCAGTAACAAGCCAAGAGCTGTAATCAAAAGGAATTTTCTTTTTTTTTTTTTTTTTCTGAAGAGGGCATGGCTTTTCTCCAAGCCCAAAGGGTCTTGAACTATAATTCTCCTGTTAGGACTTGCCACAAGCTCGTTACAGTATCCTTGTCTGATGCAGACAATTTGAACACTGTTGGATCTACCCAGGCACCCTCTGCTCTTGGGAAGCCTAGACCTCCAGCCTGTCTCTGCTCTGTTCCTTTGCCCTCCTCACACATGCATCAATTCTTTTCCTCCAAGAGCGTATGATTTTAACCTTTCGTAAAATGAAAATATTGCTGCTGTTAGTTGCCTTCGAGTTGATTCTGACTCATAGTGACCCTGTGTATGCACGGTAGAATGGCTACATAGGGTTTCAAGGCTATGACCTTTCAGAAGCAGATCACTAGGACTGTCTCCCAAGGTGCCCCCGAGTGGGTTTGAACCACCAACCTTCTAGACTAGTAGTCAAGCGCTTAACCATTGCACCACCCAGGAGCTCCAAAATAAAAATAGATTATTGTTATTGTAGCTGTGCCACATCCTTTCTCTAAGGCAGTTAGCAGAGACCACCAACTGCTTTAATGCAGGGAAGAGAAATGGTAAGTAATAGGAAGAGGAAAAATACAGACTAACATTTCATATATTATTCTTCCCCGTGCCTGCCACATAGTTAAGTCTTCGGTAATGGCAGTTATTTTCTCCTTAACCCATGAATATTACCTTACTTGGGAAAAGAGTCTTTGAAGATGTAATTAAATTAAGGAATCTGAGATGAGATCATCCTGGATTATATAGGTGGACCATAATCCAATGATAAGTGTCCTTATGAGAGACACACAGAGAAAAGGAGGAGGCAATGTAAGAGCAGAGGCAGAGACTGGAGTGATACAGCCATGGCCAAGCCATATCCAGACAGGTGTGGGCCACCAGAATTTGGAAGAGCAAGGAACAGATGGTCCCCTAAAGCCTTTGGAGGGAGTTGGCCCTACTGACAACTTGACTTCAGACTTCTGGCTTCCAGAACTATAAGAGAATACAGTTCTGTTGTTTTAAGCCACCAAATTTTTGATAATTTGGTACAGTAGCCATCGGAAACTAATACAAAGTTACAGAGAGCAGAACTTGAACCACCTGGGAGAAAGTAAAAGGATGACTTTCTAGTTATTGGAGTTGCTCGAGAGTGTGAGAGGCTGAGTTACAAAACAGTTGACATCCTGCAATTTGAGAAATGCTTCATCAGTTGAATGGTCAGGAGAGAGAGGTCATCTCATGGAATGGGAGTCTTTTAAGACACTCTAATGCTTTGATTTTATCAGACTTAGATATTTCTGACCACAGTTTTCTGGAGTCACTTCTTAGGAATCCCCAGATTTAACTCACATCATTGTCTATTATTTCCAGTTGGGTTAAGAATAATAGAGTTATGTCCAAACAGGAAGACTAGTTTCTGAGGCAGGAAGAAGGCAGTGCTGGCCATGCCTGGAAAATATGGTTGGGAATACCTGGCAGAGCTTCCTATCTGTGCAGTCATCTCCCTGTAGTTGTTCCATCTAATGCTTTCTTGGCTTGCAGAGAAACAAACTTTCTTACGGACAAATAAATAAGTCGTCTTTTTTATATTATTATAACCTCTTTCTTTGGGCCACTAGCTTGCCTGGGTACACAAAACTTGCATAATTGCATTTGCTTTAAAGTCAGCTAAATGATTTTTTATTTACAGTTGAGAGAGTAGAGAATTAATACTTAGAATCCAATTAGGTTATCTGAATAGATGGCTACTAAGCTGCTGCCAGTAGGCTTTCTTAACGTGGGCTTCGTGGACATGTGAGTGGGTAACTCCGTGAGCCTCTTGAAATATTAAGCAAATATTTGCTTCCTGGAAAGACTCCAGTGACCTCCATGTCACTAAATTCAGTGAATATTTTTTACCTCTTCTCAGGGTATCCCACACTGACTCTCTTAACTCTCCTATTGTCATCTTTGATACCATGTACTCTTGATTTTTCTCTTATCTTTGAAGCCCATCCTCATCCACTGAACCTTTAAAATGTTCAGTTCTCCAAAGTTTGGATACTGACACTCCACTTTTCTCACTTTATATATACTTCCCTGTGTGATTTCATCCATGCCCATGGCTTCAATTATGATTTGTACACTCAAAAATCCAAATTACTACGTCTAACCCAGACCTCTCCTCTGAGCTCCGGAAACCTGTATGTAACTGCCTACTGAACATCTCCACTTAGACTCATCACAGGCAGCTCAAACTGAACGGGTCCAAAGCTGAACTCGGGGTTTTTCCCAGTCCTGTACACAGCCCTCCTCCATTTTTTCCTATCACAGCGAATGATGCCATCATCCATCAGGCACACAAACAGACACCTGGCAGGCATGCTTACCACTTCTCTCTCTCTCTGTCCCCATTGCCAATTAATCAAAATCCTATTAATGTTACCTCCTAAATATAAGGTCTACATCTCTGCATCTCTACCACTACTGCCTTTATTCTAGACATCATCATCACTTGTTTGAAATGTTGCTTATCCATTCTCCTCAAACCTACCTAAATAATCCTTCTAAATATTGATTATGGCTTTCCATTGCTCTTAGAACATAATCTGGAATCTTTAACAGGGACAATAGCCTGGTCCCTGACTGCTTTACCCACTTCATCTTGCACCATTTCCCCTACTCTCTGTGTACTTCAGCCACATTGACTGAATCGGTTCTCTAATCTCACAGGGATGCTGAGTAGCCACCACCAAATCTCAGAGGCATACAACCACCATGGCCTTTTGCGCGACTGGCTAGACAGCTCTGTGGATATTGGCTGGGCCTGCTCACATGTCTGGGAATCAGCCAGCTGCCATCAAGGAAAACTGAGGGGCCTTGGTTCTGCCCCACAGGTCTCTTAACCTCCAGCAGGCTGTCCTGGGCACGTTCCTGTGGAAATAGAGAAGGGGTACAAGAGAGAACAAGTGGAAGCACACAATGCCTTTTGCAGCCTAGACTTGGAACTGGCATATGTCACTACTACCATATTCTGTTTGCCAAAGTAAGCCACAAGTCCATCCCAGATTCAAGCAGTGTAGAAATAAGTGTTGCCTTTTTAGTGAGAGAAACTTCAAAGGCATGCAATAAAGGATGAGGATAAAATATGGAATGAAGAATCAGAGCAAGCACTGCAATCTATCACCTTTCAATCCCTTGACTATGCCTTTTTTCTGTTTACCTCAGGGCCTGAACACATGCTCTTCAGTCTGCCTGGAAAGTTTCCCTCATGACAGCCTCACTACTCCATTTGGCTGGCTATGTTCTACTGATTCTTGAGCTCTCAGCTAGTAAAATTTCTTAAGAGAAAACTTCTAGAACTTCCCCCTTCAGGCTAGTTCAGATATTCACACACCTCCCCACCCTGGCCCATATGTCCTCCTCTTAAATAATTGTGTAAATAATTGTATAATTTGCTATTTAATGTCTTGCTGACTACTTTCTAGAATGTAAGCTCCTTAAGGGCAAGACAGGATATCTGTAAATGTTCAATGTTGTGTCTGTAGCACTGAGCACAGTACCTTGCACAGAATAAGTGCTCAGTAAATATTTGTTGAATATGTGATTTATTGCTTGCATCTGAGGAAAGGATCCATAGCTTCCGTTAGAATCTCAAAGGGTTTGTGATCTTCCAATAATTAAGAACCAGTGCTAGAAGGTGACGTAGTAGAGACCACTGGCAGGTATATTATGGGAAAGAAGGCACAGGATTTGGGAAGTCAGGTTTGAGTTGAGCTCTCAGCTGATGGTCTAGGTGCCCTACATATAGCATAAGAATATCTAGGGTCTTGCTGAGGCTTTGGGAAGTGGTGGTCACAGAAAGCAAATTTCCTTTACTTCAGGGTTTTGTGCTCCACCTGGTTGCTTTTACAGATACTTTGGCAAAACTATTCTGAGCTCAATTCCTTCTGGAGTTGGCATCATCATGAACGGATGATAGAATCAAATTTTAGACAATACCTGAAAAGTATTAACTAGTAGCTGTCAAGTCGATTCCAACTCATGGTGACCCCATGTATGTTAGAGTATACCTATGATCCATAGAGTTTTCAATGGTTGATTTTTCTGAAGTAAATCACCAGGTCTGTCTTCTGAGGCACATTTGGGTGGACTTGAACTTCCAATGTTTCAGTTAGCTGCCAAGCATGTTAACTGTTTGTACCATCCAGGGTCTTCTTGCAAAATACAGAAGGTATTTTGGGAGGGAGGTGTATTTGTTAGCTAGTATGAGCCAGATTCTGTGCTATGAGTTTATATTGTTTCATTTGATCTTTGCAATGAACCTAGAAGACCGTATCATTATTCATATTTTACAGGTGAAGAGACTAACAGTCAATGGATGGATTCAATAAATACAGTTCTTGACTGTGACAATTTAATTTTGATGTAACCTATATTTTCAGTTTGTTCATTCTTTAAGGTATTTTAAACTGTGGCAGTGAAATATTTAGATATAGCTAAGAGACCAGAGCCTTCGTAGAATATTCCAAGGATGGGCGTCTTTGCTCGGGTTTCACTGAGGTCCAAGGTCATTGTTTCCCAAAATATGCTTTTCTCTCTTTTCCCTCCTTCTGTGGCACACTATTTTTTCCCCCTTTTCTCCTCCTCTCCTTCTTTACCTCTAGACACTACCTTATACCTGAGGCCTCGCAGTCATCGCTGAGGAGACTTCAGTCCTCTTTGGCTCATGGTGACTCCATGTGTGTCAGAGTAGAGCTGTGCTCCATAGGGTTTTCAGTGGCTGGCTTTTTTGGGAAGTATATCACCAGGCCTGTCTTCTGAGGCACCTCTGGGTGCACTTGACCCTCCAGCCTTTTGGTTAGCAGTGGAGTGCATTAACCATTTACCTACCTCTGCTAGGTTTGATGGAAGGTAAGGAACACCAAATTTTGGAATCTCATTTTCACCAATTATTAGTTACGTAACTGAAAATTTTCTTAACTTTTTTCATTCTTGAGTTCCTTACTTGGAAAAAAAAAAAAGAGAATGTAATACTTTCTTGTTCTAACATTGTGCCTTCAAAGTGGCTGTGATTAAGTTGAAACAGAGAGAAGCATGAAAATGGGGAAGAAGTAAAACTTGAAAACCGTATCTTGGAAAGAAATGTTGGAAGTTTTCTGGACATAAAACTCACTGTAAGGAAATACTACAGAAACCTTGTAAGTTTCTGGGGGAATTGCTTTGTAAAAGAAACAATAAGCCATAACTAAAAAGTTTTTGTTGGTTTGAGATGCTGAAACAACAATGGGGTACCCTTTGAAGGAGCAGGTGTGTGAACATACTCCCAGCACCCATTTCAGTGCCAAATCCCAAGCTTCACATTGGTATTAAAGAACACTTATTCCCTCCTATGCTGCATTCCCATTCTTAAGGATGCACCTATTTTTTTTTTAATTAAAATAATATTTTATTGTAGTTTTGGTGAAAGTTTATACAGCAAGTTCAGGTCCCTGTTTGACAATTTCCACACAAATTGATCAATGACATTAGTTACATTTTTCCCATTGTGTTAACATTCTCTAATTGCATTCTGGTTATTCCATTTCCAGTACTGTTACCGCAATAACGTGGGTTGGAGCTGTCTGCCGCAATAGCCAATTCTGAGACAGGGATGAGGTGAGCAGCAAGAGGTTTATTATATATCGATATATAGCAGACAGGGGGGAATAGATTCCTCCGAAAAACCCATCTCCCCCACTGGAGATCGGCTGAAGGCTTTTATAGGGACAGGATTATGGGTGTTAGAAGTTTGTGTTAGTTTCCTCTTGAGGTGGTGATGTCTCAGATGAGTTAATCTTCTACTGGTATTCTTGGGGGTTATCTGGCGACATCCTTGGGGATTATCTGGCGACATCCTGGTTTTTCTTGTCAGAAGATGGGTGCTTTGTTTGGTTTTCATTCCTTAGATCATAATCACTTGTTTTCTACCCTCCAGGGAGGAACATCGGTTAATCTTAAACCTTTTGTAGAGACTGGAAAAACAAGATCATGAGACAATGTGGCGGTTAGCAATGGGGAGTAAATAATAGTGAACCAGGCCTGTGCAGCCTCTTCCAGTACTCTAGTTACTCTAGTTTCCTGCCTCCTTATCTTTTCGTCTTTGCTTTAGAGTAAATGTTGACCTTTTGGACTCATACAGATGATTTTTTAGTAGAGCACCGATCTAGCAGGTAATGTCCTTTATTTTGTGAAGGATGAATCTATTTTCTGATTCTAAGTACTATAATTTTTTTTTTTTTAAATATTTTATTGTACTTCAGGTGAAGGCTTACAGAACAGATAGTTTCTCATGTAACAGTGACACACATGCTGTTTTATGACATTGGTTAACAAC
>NW_004443962.1:22049322-22050403 GCF_000243295.1 Trichechus manatus latirostris | reverse complement strand
AGACCCCTACCCCTGCTACTCTGTCCCTCAAAGTGTTTGATTATATTCAGGAAACTTCTTAGCTTTGGTTTAGTCCAGTTGTGCTGACTTCCTCTGTAGTGTGTGCTGGCCTTCCCTTCACCTAAGATAATTCTTATCTACTATCTAGTTAGTAAATAATCCTCAACCTCCCTCCCCACCCTCATAACCATCAAAGGATATTTTCTTCTGTGTTTAAACCTTTTCTTGAGTTCTTATAATAGTGATCGTATACAATATTCATCCTTCTGTGACTGAGTAAATTCACTCAGCATAATGAGTTCCAGCTTACTCCATGTTATGTTTTACGGCTTCATCATTCTTTATTGCTGCCTGGTATTCCATTGTGTGAATATAACATAATTTGTTTATCCATTCTTCCATTAATGGGCACCTAGGTTGGCTCCATCTTTTTGCTATTGTGAACAGTGCTGCAATGAACATCGGTGTGCATGTATCTATTCATGTGATGGCTCTTATTTCTCTAGGATATATTCCAAGGAACGAGATAGCTGGATCATATGGTACTTTTATTTCTAGCTTTTTAAGGAAGTGCTATTTCGATTTCCAAAGTAGTTGTACCATTTTACAGCCCCGCCAACAGTGTATAAGTGTTCCAGTCTCTTCACAACCTCTCCAGCATTTATTATTCTGTATTATTTGGATTAATGCTAGCCTTGTTGGGGTGAGATGAATCTCGTTGTAGTTTTTATTTTTTATTTATTTATTTTTTGACTTGAAATTCTGAATTTTTATTTCAATTCTTGCCATTAAATTCCCACTTATTTTCTTTTTTTTTTTTTGTACTTCAGGTGAAGTCTTACAGAACAAATAGTTTCTCGTGAAACAGTAGTACACATGTTGTTTTATGACATTGGTTAACAACCCCACAACATATTAACCCTCTAAACTCAACCTTTTTTTTTGGTGAAAATACACATAGCCAAAGATACACCATTTCAAAAATTTCTACATGCACAGTTCAGTGACACTGATTACGCTCTTCCAATTGTGCTGTTATTCTTACTTAAGATGAAGGCTTACAGAAGAAAATAGTTTCTCA
>NW_004443962.1:22037337-22038878 GCF_000243295.1 Trichechus manatus latirostris | reverse complement strand
ATTTCTTATACAGGTTATCTTCTTCCTCTCCTGTTTTTCTTTTGTCAGTTTGGCTAATGCTTTATCAATTTTGTTGATCTTTTCAAAGAACTAGCTTTTGGTCTTGTTAACTCTTTCAATTGTTTTTCTATTCTCTATTTCATTTAATTCTGCCCTAATTCTTATCATTTCCTTTCGTCTGGCTCCTGAGGGCTTCTTTTGCTGCTCTCTTTCTACTTGTTCCAGTCGTAGGGTTAATGGTTTGATTATGGCCCTCTGTTCTTTTTGGATGTGTACATCTATTGCTATAAACTGACCTCTGAGC
This sequence comes from Trichechus manatus latirostris, assembly GCF_000243295.1. Lineage (NCBI taxonomy): Eukaryota > Metazoa > Chordata > Mammalia > Sirenia > Trichechidae > Trichechus > Trichechus manatus. The sequence goes on along the minus strand of NW_004443962.1, from coordinate 22,038,574 downwards.
ACTGTTTTTGCTGTGTCCCAAAGGTTCTGGTAGGATGTGTTTTTATTCTCGTTTGATTCTATGAATTTCTTTATTCCATCCTTAATTTCTTCTCTAACCCAGTAGTTTTTGAGCAAGATGTTGCTCAGTTTCCATGTGTTTGATTTTTTTTTTCCTTGCTTTTTCTCTTATTGATTTCTGCTTTTATGGCTTTATGGTCAGAAAAGATGCTTTGTAATATTTTGGTGTTTTGGATTTTGTTAAGGCTTGCTTTATGGCCTAATATATGGTCTATTCTGAAGAATGTTCCACACGCATTGGAATAGAAGGTATACTTGGCTGCAGTTGGGTGGAGTGTTCTGTATATGTCTATGAGATCAAGTTGGTTGATCGTAGCATTTAGCTCTTCCGTGTCTTTGTTGAGCTTCTTTCTGGATGTTCTGTCCTTCACTGAAAGTGGTGTGTTGAAGTCTCCTGCTAGTATTCTGGAGTTGTCTATCTCTCTTTTCAGTGCTGTTAGAGTTTGTTTTATGTATTTTGGAGCTCTGTCCTTGAGTGTGTAAATATTTATTACAGTTATGTCCTCCTGGTGTATTGACCCTTTAATCTTTATATAGTGTCCTTCCTTATCCTTTGTGGTAGATTTTACTTTAAAGTCTATTTTATTAATATTAATAATTGATATTGCCACTCCTGCTCTTTTTTGAGTGTTGCTTGCTTGATATATTTTTTTTCCATCCTTTGTATTTTAGTTTGTTTGTGTCTTTAAGTCTAAAGTGTGTCTCTTGTAGGCAGCATATAGACGGATAATGCTTTCTTATCCAATCTGCCACTCTCTGTCTCTTCACTGGTGCATTTAGTCCATTTATATTCAGCATAATTATTGATAGGTATAGTTTAGTGCTGTCATTTTGATGTCTTTTTCTGTGTTGGTCACAGTTTCTTTGTTTCGCTTAATTTTTTGTGTGCTGAGTCATTTTTCTTTATGTATTTTCTTTTCACGTTTTTCATTGTTGTTGACTTCTGTTTGCTGAGTCTTTATATTTTTCTAGTTTTTTAGTTTGACTTATAGGATTGTTAGTTTCCTTTGTGGTTACCTTAATATTTATCCCTATTTTTCTAAGTTTATACCAGTGTGATGGTTACGATTGTGTGTCACCTTGGCTGGGGCATGATTCACCGTGTTTTAATGTAATCACCCCCATGATTGAATATACTGTGAGTAGCCAATCAGATGAAAGGGAGTCTCCTTGGGGGT
>NW_004443962.1:22012759-22037122 GCF_000243295.1 Trichechus manatus latirostris | reverse complement strand
TTCTGCAGCTGTGTGACTTGGGAGAGGCCTCTACCCTGATCCACGGACTTAGGATGTTCTAGCCTCTACAATCATGTGAGCTGTTTCCTTGATATAATCTCTCTCTATATATATATTTATACACTTTACAGGTTTTGCTTCTCTAGAGAACCCAGCCTAAGACATCCAGTCTTTTATTTCCATCTGTTTCCCTGTTTTCAGTGTTTTCACTTTATTTTTGTGACTTCCCTATCTGGGTTGCTATCTGGTTGCTCTGTCCTGTGTTCTTGTCTTGCACTGTTATCTGATGTTATTGATTTTCTAACCGGAAGACTCCCTTTAGTATTTCTTGTAATTTTGGTTTGGTTTTTGAAAATTCCCTAAACTTCTGTTTATCTGGAAATGGTCTAATTTCACCATCTATTTGAGACACAGTTTTGCTGGATATATAATTCTTGGCTGGCAGTTGTTTTCCTGCAAGGCTTTATATATGTCATCCCATTGCCTTCTTGCCTGCATGGTTTCTGCTGAGTAGTCTGAGCCTATTCTTATTGACTCTCCTTTATAGATGACTTTTTGTTTCTCCCTAGCTGCTCTTAAAATTCTCTCTTTATCTTTGGTTTGGGCAAGTTTGAATATAATATGTCTTGGTGACTTTCTTTTGGGATCTCCTTTACCTGGGGTTCGATAAACATCTTGGATAGATACCTTCTCATCTTTCATGATATCAGGGAAGTTTTCTGCCAACAAATCTTCAACAATTCTCTCTGTATTTTCTGTTATCTCCCCCGTTCTGGTACTCCAGTCACTCATAGGTTATTTCTCTTGATAGAGTCCCACATAATTCTTAGGTTTTCTTCATTTTTTTAATCCTTTTATCTGTTTTTCCTCAAATAAGTTGTTGTCAGTTGCTTTATCTTCACTGTCACTAATTCTGACTTCCATTGCCTCAAGTCTGCTCCTACGACTTTCTATTGAGTTGTCTAATTCTGATGTTTTATTGTTAGTCTTCTGGATTTCTGATTGCTGTCTTTCTATTGATTCTTGCAACCTGTTAAATTTGTCATTATGCTCTTCTCTAATCTTTTTAATTTCCTCTATTGTGTGTTCTGCTTTTTGCTTTCCTTCCTAATTTCTTGAAGAGTTCTGTATATTAATCTTTTGTATTCTGCTTCCAGTAATTGCAAGAAATTTTCCTCCTCTGGAAAATTTCTATATTCTGTATTTTGGGAGCTTGCTGAAGCCATCATGGATTGCTTTTTTATGTGTTTTGATATTGACTGTTGTCTCCGATCCATCAATAAGTTGTTGTATTTACTTATTTTTTGTTTGCTGACTGTGTCCTAGCTTCTTGTTTGGTTTTGACATGCCCAAATAGGCTGCTCGTATGACGTAGTTTGATTATTGGCACCTTTGAAGCTCTAATGTCCTGTCACCAGGTGGTTAGATCTGTTACTAGGTACATGAGCTCAGGAGTCCACCTACTCTTCCTGTATGGATTCAGTTTAGGTGCCCAGGTAGATAACCACCAAGTGTGTGGTGTAGGCTTTCACTTACAGCCTAGACAGGCATGGGTGATTGGTATAGGCAAAGGCATCTGGCTGCAGCAGGGGCACACACTCTGAGCAAGGCAGGGTGCTGACGGCCATCCCTGAGTGTCCAAGAGGAAGGCGTGTACCTGTTCCCTAGAGCGCGTAGGTGGGTGAGTTTTGCAGCTGGACTATGAGCACCTAATGCTGTTGGCTGTAAGGACTGGGGGGCACCTTTTATTCATCGGCCCCTATCACAGGTGGCTAGGTGACATGGGTGGAGCTACCAGTCCTCGGGATCCTTATGTGGGTAGGTGAGGACCCTACTTAATAGGTAGAGCAGTGTCAAATGTCAAGAACCTGCCACTTCACAGGTGAAACAGTTGAAGTTAGAGTTCCGCAGTAATGAGGGTCTACTCTTTAGAGGTGGGCCCACACAAGTCTGTGCAGGGGTAAAGGAACTCAAAGTCCATGGATCCCTTATGCCTGTGCCTAGGCAAAGGAGCTGTGCCTACCCTGTGTTCCTGGCTTAGGGGAGCCGGCAGTTTATTTTTTCCCGTTTGTTATTTTGTTCAGTCTTCAAGGCAGGGAGAATGGCTCCAGGTGCACGACAGATCCTACTTCTGGCCCAGGGAACTCAGCAATTGCTGAAGCTGGTCCGGGACCCAGTGCAGAGCAAGGAGTGGGGAGGTAAATGGGAGAGAGGTTTTTCTCTAAGGGAAGTGTTTTGGATCCGTGCAGTAAGCTGTATGCAAGTACTTATCTTTCATGGAGGGCTGCTTCTCACTGGTTCTGGGTGGCTGTGTAGACTCTCTGGTCCTGGGTCTCTCCCAGCATGGAAAACGCACCTCCTGAGCACAGCTGCTTGCCTGCTTCACCGCTTACCCCCGAGATGATCAGGCCTGAAGGGCTCAGGCTCTTGCCAGGTCAGGTCTGGCAACTTCTCACTGCTTCCGAACTGTCTCTCCCTCCCCCTGCCACTCAGTCCAGTTCTGCAACTCTGACTTTGATGTTCAGGGCTCCCAGATTGCCATATATAATCAAATCACTTGTTTTTTCAGGTCTTTGTTGTAAGAGAGTTCACCGGAAGCTTCTGACTACTCCGCCATCTTGGCCCCATCTCTCTCTGTGCATTTTAAATGAGGCTTTGTTTGGTGCCTTAGTTCTAAGAGAATGATACATGGTGGTACTAACCTTGTTAGTACCAGTCCCTCCAAATCCCAGGACTTCCAGTTGCATGCTTCTTTAAGTAATGAAAAGATGCAAATGAGGAGGGGAGGGAGAGAGAAAGTGATATAATTTAAATTTCCTTGGATCTGCACTGGGGACAGGATGCTTCTACATGGGGCAAGCTTGCTCATGCACTTCATGTTGCCTTTCTTTCCAACTTTTCCTTTTCCTCATCCCTTCACTCACCTCCTTTTCCCATTACATCCTTTTTCTCTATAACTTACCAAACAGCAGTTAGGTCAGGTTAAGAGAGAGATAGAAATCCTGGAGACTCATGACCATGATCTGTGTTAGTGAGGGAACCAAATTAAAAGAAAAAAAAAAGACCAAACCCACTGTCGTCGAGTTGATTCCAACCCATGGCCACCCCATGTGTTACAGAGTAGAGCTGAGCATCATAGGATTTTCTTGGCTATAGTCTTTACAGAAGCAGCTCACCAGACCTTTGTTTTGTGGTGCCACTGAGTGGGTTCAAACTGCCAACATTTTGGTTAGTAGCCAAGAGCTAAGTGTTTGCACCACCCAGAGAGAGAATAGTACTTCCTAAATTAACAAAAGGAAAAAAAAATGTTATTTATTACTGATCCAGGAAAATAGCCAGGGCTGACCCTTGCTAGAAGCCCTGGTGGTGCAGTTGTTAAGAGTTCAGCTGCTAACCAAAAGGTCAGCAATTTGAATCCACCAGCTATTCCTTGGAAACCCTACGGGGCAGTTCTACTCTGACCTCTAGGGTCACTATGAGTTGGAATCAACTTGATGGCAACGAGTTTGGTCTGGTTTGGTATGGACCCTTGCCAATGGAGCTCCCGTTTCCTGCAAAGAAGGCGAAAGCAACTCTTCTAACGGTCTTCACTCTCTGCTCTTCTCTTCCCTTCCCTTCCACTGTTTCACTCCTTCGGCATTTACCCAATGTCTTCATAGACCCACCCCATTTTAAAACTATTGTTCTTTCTCAGATGCTAAAAGTTATTTTCCTGGTACCTAGTCCATAAGAGAGACTTAGAAAACACTAGTTCCTTTCTCTCTGAATTAAATTCCAACGAAAAGTGGTAAAGCACTCTTCTTATAACCTAAAACTTATAATGTGGCTCAGCCCAAGAAAGTAACCATCTGGAACAGAATATATACCTTGATGACACAATTTTCTTTCTGTCTAGACAAATCCTACTCCTCCTTCAAGGCACAGCTTAAGTGTTCTCACCTCTTGAAGATTTTCCGGGCCAGATACTACCTCACTTTTGCAGATTTATATCTTAGCACTTCATTTGGTAAGTATTTCAGTGTTTGTTTTCCCCAGGGGCCTGTAGGCTGGAATCTACATCTTACTCTTCTTTGTGTCCCAGGAGCCATCAGAACCAGCCACATAGAAAGTGCTCAGTAAGCATTTGTAGAATGAATTAAAGTCATGTTTATCAAATTTAGGATCATGAAATAAACTTAAATTGTTTTTATTTGAAAATATAGAAGAAAATAGAGATTATCAGAATATACAACTCATAATAGGAGTCCCTGAGTGGGGCAAAATGCTTGGCTGCTAACTGCAAGGTTGAAGATTCAAGTCCACCCAGAGGTGCCACAGAAGAAAGGCCTAAACTACTTCTGAAAACCCTATGGAGCACAGTTCAACTCTGACATGCATGGGGTCGCCATGAGTTGGAATCGGCTCGATGGCAACTGGTTTGGTTTTCTAACATGCAATAAGAGCAAGTATTGATTCATGAAATGGTCATTTCAGGACTGTAGCCACAGCTATCCCTTTCTCCTGGGGCAATGCGATACTGTACTGAGATCCTTCTGTGGTCAGGTGAACTATGTAGATGCAGTCACTTCATGAGGGATTACTGCTGACGAACAAACACAAGGCGACTGAGATGAGTGAAACAGCCAAAAGTCAACCCTCTTCCTCACAGAAGAAGAGCTACTGTGGGTTTGGCCCTAAAGCCCAAGCTCTTTTTTCGGTTTTGCTGACAGAAACTGTCTCTCACAGAACTGCCATTCAGGGCCTTGTGAGAAACGTCCCGGAAAATCCATCAGAGAGCAAGAGAACGCCCCAAAACTTTGCATGCTCCTGGAAAAAACCCTTCTCACCACATCTCCCGAACACGCAATCCTTGCCACCACTACCTAATGTATCTTTATCCCTGCTTATGTAAGTCACAGCAAAAAGCCCACGACTAACTCCCAGCATAACACTCACTTCCCCAACACTAATTTCTATCAGTCTAAATCCCCTTTTCTGACCTCATCTCCAACTCTTGAAATCCTTCAGTTCTGTTCTCTGAAAATCATGGTCAGAAATCAATAAACTCTCCTGTGTTGCCTTTTTTCTAAAGGATCTCTTCCCTCTTTTGCACTAACTGAACGTGGTGTCCCCTTGAGGGTACTGTTCCCATGCAGCCCCTGCAATGAATTTCCTTTCCTTGTACTACTGGATGGAGAAACGGAGTGGGGGATGTCCTCTTTGCCCCCCATTAAGACTTCCAGTTTGTTTTCCTTTCCTGTTCCAAGAAAAGCCTCATCTTTGAATCTCAAATCATCAGACAATTCTACCAATCCCTCTTCCTTGTTACAGTCATTTACTTCCCCCAGGCCACTCCTCCTCAGTCCTTGAATATATTATTTCCTGACTAACTCTCATTGTCTCCAAAACTACTTCTGTCCTGATTATTGGTTTTATCAACATGTACATAAATCTTTTCAATTCCCTGGCCTCTTCCCGTCCAATAATCTAGACTTCAGCCTACTTCAGGCACTCATTCCTGTGGTCATATCCTAATCTTTGTTCTTATAGAAACTGCCACCCCTTCATGACCTCAGTGACACATTTCCTACTCCCAGACTGCAACCTCCTGTTTTTCCTGTTAACTTCCTGGAGTCCTCCAATTCTGTCTCTCCCTTAACTCTATCATTCTTTTTATCCTTTATCTCTTATTTGTGATTCTCAATTGAGGGTGTTTTCACACACACACCCCAGGAGATATTTGGCAATGTATGGAGACATTTGGGGTTGTCAAAACTGGGAGGGCACCACTGCCTCTAACAGGTGGTGACCAGGGATGCTGTTAAACAGCTTACAAGTCATGGGACAGCCTCTTGGAGCAAAGAATTATCCAGTCCAAAACGACAACAGTCCCGAAGTTGAGAAGAAACTTTATCAGGATCTACAGTCCATTGATTCTATCATGTTTTATTGAACTTTACTCTGATTGTTTCCTCACTTCCTGCCTTGCCCAGTGTCATGGATTGAATTATGTTCTCCCAAAAATGTGTGTATCTTTCTGGCTGGGCCATGATTTCCAGTGGTATCTTGTGATTTTCCTATATGTTGTAAATCATGTCTGTATGATGTTAATGAGGGAGGATGGGCGGCAGTTGTGTTAGTGAGGCAGGACTCAATCTCCAAGATTGGATTCTGTCCTGAGGCAATCTCTTGAGATATAAAAGAGAGAGGTGAGCAGAGAGACATTGGGGCCTCATACCACCAAGAAAGCATTGCCAGGAGCAAAGCGCATCCTTTGGACCTGGGGTCCCTATGCGTGAATGCATGAAGAAACTCCTAGTCCAGGGGAACACTGATGAGAAAAAAGCCGACAGAAAGAGAAAGAATTTCCCTGGAGCTGATGCCCTGAATTTGGACTTTTAGCCTACTTCACTGTGAAGGAATAAATTTCTCTTTGTTAAAGCCATCCACTTGTGTATTTCTGTTGTAGCAGCACTAGATGACTAAGACACTCAGCTTAAATAATGAGACAAGGACATTAGCTGTTCATAATGAAAGGATGGTTGCTAAAATATGAAAGTCTTACACAATTTTACTTATTCCAATAGGGAAACAGATTATAATCTGGCTGTGTGTTGCAGTAATTATGATAAAAATTATAAGGGTGAAACTTGACAGAGGGCCAGGACCTGTGTGATTCACTAAATAGTAATGCCGGGGGTTCTCAGTTGACACACTAGGACCCTTGAAAAGAGGCTTACCCTATAAACCTGAACTGAATCTTTTGGGAAGGTGGCCTGTGTTGGTTCGCATGTTCCAAGTTTTAATTCCTTGGCCGATAACCCCAAATCCATAGTGTCAGTCTCAAATCTCTGACCAACAATTCTGAAAGAATAATCTCAGCTACTGTGGTGGGCCTGAAATGATAGCTCTGTTCTACTTTACTAAGTAAATAACTTTGCAAACCTGGGACTGCACAAAAACAAAACAAAAACATATGTAGACGATGGGAAAAAATGAATACAGTATTGTTTTGCAAAACTTGCTTTTATACAAATATAGCAAATGTAAAAATCACTGTGCTGCTTTGTGTATGCTTTGTTTTAAAGATAGTTGAGATAAGCTAGCATAGTAAACAAATGGTATTAATTAAAATGCTTGTGAAGATTCACCCATTTAAGTTCATAGTCAATGTTTATATACTTGAGATAATCTGAGTTACTAAATTTATGGGTTTAGGTTTTAAGATGTTTAAATATTTAGGAGAATCAGATGTAAATGTGTAAGTTTTATTGTTAGTCTTATTACAGTTGTTATATGTCTGGGAAGATTTTTTTTTTTTTTTAATTAGGCTTATATGTTTGCTTTTTTTAGGGGCTTGAGGTTCTTGAAGAAATTCATTATGTGAAATTGTGACTAGAGCTGAAAATGTTTACAGCAATGTAATTAACCAGGTCTGTAAAATGTGTTTAAATATTTAGGAATATAGAAATTAGTGGATTTGTGTATCTATTTGCTGAATTATAAACAGTTAAAATATATAATAACTTAAGCTTATGCATAGTATTTAAAGGTTTCAGTACATTTTGTTTGTGAAGTGTATAAGCTAACCAAACAAACAAGTACAAATTGTGCTTAATTTCAACCTAAAAATTCTTAGATTTATAAATGAATTTACTGGATTTTTCGATTGTGTTTAAAAGCTGAAGGAAAACAAGGTTTTCAGCTTATAACTGTAGGAGATTGAATGTCAACACTAACACAGGCTACTGTAAGGATTGTTTCCTGTACACAAAAGCCTCTGTGAAGACCTTGAAAAGCCCACTGATGTCATCCTGGACGGATCTGATGAAAGTGGTGCCGAGGCCAACATACAGAGTCTAAAGGAGCAGGCAGTTCAGGGAGACAGTATTCTGGGAGCGGGGTCAGCCTGAGCAGAAGAGGAATGGCCATGCACAGGGGAGGAAGACTTTCACAATTATTGGAGTGTAACAGGTAAGACACAACCCCTAGGGAGGTGGATGCCAATATCGCTTCATTGGAAAACTATGCAAGAGGCAGCTAAGAATGCTCCCCATCATGCCTCCCACTTCCAAACACACTCAGAAGCATACTCAATATGGTAAAAATGAACATTTCCCCTGAAGAGGCCTGGGTGAGCACTGCCGCTTGGGAAACAAAGACAGCTTGTGGTCTGTGCTTCCTTCTGCAGAGCCTGGTGCCAGCTCTGTGGCTTGGGGACAAGGCTGTATTGTCTCAGCCTCCCCCCTCCCTCTCCTGTAATTTGATGTGCTCATTTGCTGACAGACAGTGGCACTGTATCAGTCAGGGTTCCTTCCTCCTCTGCCCCCTCCATCTGAACTGAGAGCGACTGGTGGGCGTGAGGGGGAGAAGACCAAAAGCATGCAGAAGTAAACATGCTTGGGTGGAACATGTAAAGCAGCACACCTCCGCCCTGCGGCGGCCCTCCTGCCTGAGCTCTTCCCCCACTCACTATGGCTGAACCCCACTGAGCTTCTGCTCCTTGCACAGTGCTCTTTTCCAGTTCAGGACATTTGCAGTTTCCAAGGTCTCCAATATGCACCTTCTCTGTCTGGTGCATACCTAGCCCTTGGTGCGCAGAGCAGTACCTACCGCAGGAGCCACTCAGAGAACACCACTAGGACATGGGGATGGAGAACAGTAAGTGAAAGAATGCTTTCTCATAGCTGCTTCCTCATTCTATACCTTACTTCACCTACAGGGCAGAATGGACCCTTCTAAGTAGACAACAGAGTCCCTTCTGCCTTACACAGGGGCAGCCCAGTTGACCCCCTCGTGCTCAAAAGAAAGAAAAGCTCCCAAAGAACATTGTTTAAAGGTATAGATGGACTCTGTGTACTTAGTGCTTATGTCTGATGCTGGGTGTCCTGGGTCCTGCCCCATCCCACAGAAAAGAGACCAAAGTAAAGTAATGCCAGAGGTGGTGGGCAGGGCACCAGGCTGATTGATTCTCTCTCTTCTACTTAACCAGTGCTGTGACCCTGAGCAACACACTGATCTTCTCTGCTCATCTCTTTCCTTATATGTAACATGAGCAAACAGTTAACAGCTCAGCTGCTAAGCGAAAGGCTGGTGGTTCAAGTTCACCCGGGGCACCTCAGAAGAAAAGCTTGGTGATTTACTTTAGAAAAATCAGACATTGAAAACTCTATGGAGCACAGTTCTACTCTGACACACATGGGGTCGTCATGAGTCAGAATCGACTCCATGGCAACTGTTATGTATATAAATGTGTGTTATTTAAAGCCAGGAAAGGTGTGTGTCTGGGTTGTATCCCTTCACCATACTTATTCAATCTGTATGCTGAGCAAATAATTTGAGAATTGGACTATATGAAAAAGAACAGAGGAAGACTCATTAACAACCTGCAATATGCAGATGACACAACCTTGCTTGCTGAAAGTGAAAAGCACTTGAAGCACTTACTGATGAAGGTCCAAGACTACAGCCTTCAGTATGGATTACACTTCAACATAAAGAAAACAAAAATCCTCACAACTGGACCAATAAGCAGCATCATAATAAACAGAGAAAAGATTGAAGTTGTAAAGGATTTCATTTTACTTGGATTCACAATCAACAACCATAGAAGCAACAGAGAGTCCAGCACAACTAGACAGTGCCCAGCTACTGCCACCGACTGCTCTGACAAGGATCACAATAGAGGGTCCCGGACAGAGCTGGAGAAAAATGTAGAACAAAATTCAAACTCACAAAAAAATACCAGACTTACTGGTCTGAGAGAGACTAGAGAAATCTCGAGAGTATGGTCGCTGGACACCCTTTTAACTCAGCACTAAAGTGGCTCCTGAGGTTCACCCTTCAGCCAAAGATTAGACAGGCCCATAAAACAGACAATAATACACATAGCTCAACCATGTATACAAGACTAAATGGACACACCAGCCCAGAGGCAAAGACGAATGGAAATGGGGAACCCAAGGTTGAGAAGGGAAGAGTATTGACAAGTTGTGGGGTTGGCAACAAATGTCACAAAACAGTATCTGTTAATTGTTTAATGAGAAACTAATTTGCTCTGCAAACCTTCATCGGAAGCACAATAAAAAAATATATATATTAATGGGAAAAAAAAAGAAATCAAGTGATGGATTGAATTGGGCAAATCTGCTGCAAAAGACCTCTTTAAAGTGTTAAAAAGCAAAGATGTCACTTTAAGGACTAAGGTGTGCCTGACGAAAGCTATGGTGTTTTCAGTTGCCTTATATGCATGCAAAAGCTGGATAATAAATAAGGAAGACCGAAGAAGAATTGATACATTTGGATTATGGTGTGGGCAAAGAATATTGAATATACCATGGACTGCCAAAAGAACGAACAAATCTGTCTTGGAAAAAGTACAGCCAGCATGCTCCTTAGAAGCAAGGATGACAAGATTTCATTTTACATACTTTGGACATGTTATTGGGAGGAGCCAGTCCTTGGAGAAGGACATCATGCTTGGTAAAGTAGAAGGTCAGTGAAAAAGAGGAAGACGTCAATGAGATGGATTGACAGTGGCTACAACAATGGGTTCAAGCATAATGATTGTGAGCATGGCGCAGGACTGGTCAGTGTTTCGTTCTGTTGTATATAGGGTTGCTATGAGTTGGAATCAACTCAACAGCACCTAACAACAAGATATATATATAGAGAGAGAGAGAGAAAGAGAGTTAAAGACAATGGCTCACAAGATTGCAGTGCGAAACAAAGATGATAATGTTTGCAAAGATTTAGTGAATTTCCTCAAGTGGTGTGGGCTATAAAATGAAAAACAGTCTTACCTGGTGGATTTCAAACTGTGTTTCAGAAGATTGTAAAATTTTTTGCATGCATTTCAGTGGTTCTGCAGATGTTTACCTCTATTTTTAAACATATTTTAAGACTATAAATTTAAGTAGAAACTAACACTCATAAATATGTTTTCATGCCTAGTTTTAACTCACTGGAGACAAGCAAAGCCTGATATTTTTCTGCTGGAATGACTGTTCATGCTTACATCTCTGAAGTTCTTACTAATGTGTCATTGATTAGGACCATTTTAGATCTGCAGTACTTTTTATTTGCTTGGCAAACAATGCTGAACTTTCTAGGGGTTTATGCTCAGAAAACGTGCCAACAGTTAAATGGACTATACCCGAGCTGGTGTCCAAATTTTGGGCAGACTGTCGAAGCTTTAATGTGAAATTCAGACTCAGTTTGCTAATAAACCAGAAACCAAACCCACTGCCATCATTTTCTATGGGAGCAGACTGCCACATCTTTCTCCTGTGGAGCAGCTGTTGGGTTCAAACCACCGACCTTTCGGCTAGTAGTCAATCGCTTTAAGCACTCCACCACCAGAGCACTAGTTTGCTAATAGCTGATTTAAATGTTAGAAAGGGTCACATCCTTAGGGCAGACCCTGTGATTCCCAGCACTGAGCTCAATGGAAGACATAAGCGCCTTTGGCATAAAATGGCTCCATGACATCTTTCCTAGAGTCAACTTAGTGTCCTGGTCCTAAGGGGCATTTACAAAACTATTTTATTATATTTTCAGGTTTCTTGTGAAATCTCATTGTAAATAGAAATATGGAGAAATGAGCTGGTTAGTAAAATTCTCCCCTATGTCCACAGAATGGACTTCATGACACCCCTAGACCCTCTGCTTCCTTTAGGAGGGTTTTCAGAGGTTTGTCTCCTGGCTTCTCTTTAGTGTCATTGTCAGTTTTACCTCTGACCCTACAGATTGGTGGGGGACTACATCATACAGTCAGATTGTTCATACATGTCTTAATTATCTAGTGCTGCTATAACAGAAATACCACAAGTGGATGGCTTTAACAAACAGAAATGTATTCTTACATAGCCTAGGAGGACAGAAGTCTGAATTTAGGGTACCAGCTCCAGAGGAAGGCTTTCTCTCTGTTGGCTCTGGGGGAAGGTCCTTGTCATCAATCTTCTCCTGGTCTAGGAGCTTCTCAGTGCAGGGACCCTGGGTCCAAAGGACACACTCTGCTCCTGCCTCTTCTTTCTTAGTGGTATGAGGTCCCTCTCCTCTCTGCTCAATTCTTTCTTTTGTATTTCAAAAGAAATTGACTCAAGATTCAATCTAATCCTGTAGATTGAGTCCTGCCTCATTAACATCACAACCAAACCAAAAACCCATTGCTGTCCAGTCGATTCTGACTCATATTGACCCAACAGAACAGAGTAGAACTTCCCCAGAGGGTTTCCAAAGAGTAGCTGGCAGATTCAAACTGCTAACCTTTTAGTTAGCAGCCAAGCTCTTAACCACTGCATCACGAGGGCTCCATTAACATCATAGAGGTTAGGATTTACAACACATAGAATAATCACATCAGATTACAGAATGGTGGACAACCACACTATACCAGGAACTATGGCCTAGCCAAGTTGGTAATTTTGGGGGGACACAATTCAATCCATAACGATATAACAACACATTAACCTAGCAAAGAACCAGAAACATCAATAGTACAAGATGTTCTAGATTATTTGCCTTCCTTCACAGAGGCCCAGATACTTTCTAAATTATAATACCCCCTTTTGAATAATAGAATTGCAGTTCCTGTTGTTTTTCACATATCAAAAAACATGAGCGTCCTGGAGATTGATTAGCCTCGTGTCATTTTAGAGGGAGGCAGTCTTGAAGAAGCAGGGATCGAAAGGGAGAACAGGAGAATGCCTGTACAGCAAGTGTAATTATTTTTCATTGAGGTGAAATGACAGAATAAATTCATATTATTCAAGAATACAATGGACTGCTTTAATTTGTGGCACATTAGTAAAACTGAAGTTGATGGCTCAAAGCTCGAAGTAATGAGTTTATTTTAAATATAAAATCTGTCTTGATTTATTTTGAACTAATTCATAAAGCCTTTATAAAAGTATAAAGAGTAATATAATAAATGTGTATAATACCCCCACAAAGCTTAAGAAATAGATCATTACCAACTACCAACATTGTTTAAACTTCTAGGAGGCAATCTTGATACTTCTTTTTCTAAACTGTTAGTTTTTTCTTTTTTTTTCCCCCTTGACACCTTTTGGGAGTAATAAAATTCTGTGTGGAAACCAAATGCTTCTTTACCGTGACATCTGCCAAATTAAAATCAGTATTAAGCCAATAATAGAAATTAATTGAAGTTTATTTACATACAATTTACAAATCTGGTGGCATTCTGACTAGGGGGTCCAGAAGTGCTCCTCAGAAGAAGGATTTTCCACAAGCTTATGTACTAAAATTTTGCAGAATCATTATTTGTCACTATGGAAACAGGACCAAAAGACATTTATACAATAACTGATGCAGAGTGAAAAATTAGTTAAACACTCAGTGATCAAGCTTCTATATCTAAGGTTAGAGAGACTACAATGTTAAAGCAAACATCTTCTACTAATGAAGTTAAGCTATTATTTGGTTCAAAGATGTCTTCAGGACACAGTTTCAGTTCAAGATTTAAAGATTAGCTCACGGTAATGGTTTCGGGGATCATCTAGCCTCAGTGGCTCCAGAAAGTCTCGATTTTCCAGAAGAATTTGAAATTCTGTTCCACACATCAAACATTGCATATACTGCCCAACCAGGACACCTGAACTGTATGTCAAAATGATTTTGACTAATTTATTCATCCTTCTTTCCATTCAATGAACATTTACTGAGGTTCCACTACCTGACAGGTACTTGTGTTTTGTTTGATACTCTGATTATGTTCTTGATTTGGGGTGAGGTGATTCCTGTAGCTTTATTCCTGGCACCATACTGCCAGTGTAAGGACAGATACAAACAGAAAATAAGAGGTTTTAATTATCCCCATTGAAAATAAGAAGAGTCTCCACCCCAACCCATTCCCACCCCCAGTTCTTTCAGAATTCGCTTTAGATAACTTGTAAAATCTTTGTCTCTTTGGGAAGTATGTAAATCAAGGGTGTTTCCTCTAGGACCTAGGAAACTTCTCTTTTGAAATGTGATCATCAAGGAAGATCACACCCCTACTTCCCAGTTTCCTTGAAGGAGATTAGTATAACTTCAGGTATCCTGCCATAAAGATATTAGAAAATTAACAATTTTATTTTGAACACATGAATGTAATGGGTTGTATCCACTTAGCTATATAAAGGGTCAGATTCTTTTCTGTCTTTGCAATCTCTTTAGTGGATTGTCTGTGATGCATCACATTCTGGTTTAATGATTATTCAATAAGAAAACTTTTCCTTATCTTCTATTTTTGTGGAATGGTTTTCTGGGTTAGGAGTAGGTTTACTTTTTAGTAACTTTTCCCCAATGTCAGTCTCAGGGTTCTTTCAAATCCCACTGCTGGGGAAGCTGCTATGCCTCTGGCTCTTCTCTGAGGTAAACATATCCTCCTTGTTTATTCCTGAATCTAACTAATATTTCAGGGATAGACACAGGATGCATCTGGCTCCAACCAAATATTTTCTGTCACTGGGATCACAAGCTATTTTTAAACATGGAGGGAACAGGTGGTACATAACAACTCCATGAGCACCATTTTTGATGCCAGACTAATAATTCTGGGAGTCAGGCTTCTTCTCTGGGCTCTCCCTGCCACCACTGTTACCGAACCCTAGAAGGTAGGTCCTTGTCCAGCATGCTCAGGCTTGCCAATTTTCCGGACACTGGTCTTTGAGAAAGAAAAAGTAACTTTATTGCAATGCGCAGAGCAAGGAGCTGGGAGAAGTTCCTTAGATCCAGCTCCCTAGGCTACGGGGGAAGCAGGGCTTATATGTGATTTGGGCAGCAAGATGGCAGCTTTGCAGGTGTTCTGGGCTGGGGTGGGGGGAAATTGTAGAAGGCGGCCAGGAAACAGGAGGTGACCTGGTTCTTGTCGGACCTCTCTCTTCGAAACAGGGTCTGGGTGATGATTTTCCTTCTGATTTGTTCCTCCTGTTGCTGCGTCCTCTGTTGAAGTCAATTAGCAGTCACAGCTGGCCCTTGTGCACATGCTGGGGCAGGCCAAATCTGGCTTGGGCTAGTTTAAGGACTAATGGAAATTTACTAGCATTCATAGGGTCAGGTTACAATCCCCCCTTGAGTTGTAGCAATTCCTTAATCTTAAGGAATAAGGGTCAGCAACTCATCTGGCTACTTCCTGCTGACATGGGGCGGAGTTTTAGGGACCTAGGAACAGGCAAGGTGTGATTAGCTCCTGGGAGTAGCAGGCAAAGAAGATTTAACACCAAAGACACAAGGGAAAGATTAGTCCAAAGGACTAAAGGACCCCAGGTATAGCCTCCACCGGACTGTGTCCAGCCCAGCTACCACCAACCGACTGCTCTGACAGGGATCATAGCAGAGGTTCCCAGACAGAGCTGGACCCTGAGGTTCACCTTTCAACCAAAGATTAGACAGGCCCATAAACAAAACGAGAGACAACAGATAAGTGGTACACAATACTGGGGAAGCCAGCACAACTTGTCCAAACTCCTTAAGGGAAAAAATTACTGGACTGAGGGGTGTGGGGACCATAGTCTCAGGGAACATCTAGCTCAACTGGCATAACATAGTTTATAAAGAATATATGTCAGGCAATGAGCTAAGTGGTTTTCAGTTTATCTTCACAATAACTGTATAAAGCAGCCACTGTTGTTTAACATTATTTTGCAGATAAGGAAACAGAGCCACCTGGAAGTGAAGTCCTTTGACCCAAAAATAAGAAGCTAGCAGAGCCAAGATTTGAACCCAGGCAGATGGTCTCCAGGACCCTTCTGTTATCTGTGACCATAAGCTTTATTGGCTTTCTCCTGCTGCCAGGCCCTTTCATGCACTCAGAGGTTTTCCCTTCAGTGTAGTTAACAACCTCTCCATAAACACTGTACACATGCTGATGGCTTCCAACTTCTGGGCGCCAGTGCTACTTGCCAGCTTCTGCTGCCTTGCTTCACCCCTAAGATCTAGGAGGGCAAAGAGAATGGTTGATCTTAGGCGCTAAGAGAAGCAAAGGAAATTGCCTCATATAAGCAGAACACACGCCAATAACCACTCAAATGCAAGTCGGCCTCATCCCTGGCCCAGGAGACTGAAATAGATCGTTACCTAAAATACCTAGAAACAAAGTTCCTGGACTACTTAAGGATCACTACATCCCCAGGCTGCCTTAAGGAAAGGTCTCCCACACAGCCTTTCATAGGGGCTCAATTGGAGCCTGCTTCTAGGGACTACCCAGACTCTCAACAGGGCAATGTAGCAGCTTGATCCAGGACAGGCTGGTCTCTTAGAATACAAGTGTTCCCCCACATTGCCCTCACCAGCTTAGGCTTCTAATTAGACCTCTTAAGCACACAGTCAATGCAGTAGTTACTGTGGTTTCCAGGGAGCCTGTTGCTTCCACCAAATTCCTGACTTAGGATACAAAGGCTCCTCCATTATTGCTTTGAATTGAATAAGGTAGGCCAAATCTAGGAATAATTTCATTGAGCAGAGTTTTGCTTACCTCAGGTACCTTTTCTATCTGGAAGGAGAAGGCTTCTACCCATCCAGTAAAGGTATTTACAAACAACCTCCTGTAGCCATGGTATAACTTAAGCCCACTTGCCAGTCTTCTCGGGGTCTAGTCCAATGGGCTTGTACCCCAGGCATAGGAGGTGGTGGGCCTGTTTTCAGATTGTTATTCTTCGACACACTGTTGAGTCTTTTGTAGATTAGGACCTTTGATCAGTTTGGCTAGCCAGTGAAACATAGCATCCCGACCGTAATGTGTGCTCTCATGAGCTGCATTTATTATCAAGTGCATCAGGTGTTCTGGTATTAACACCTGTCGTTGGCAATTGTACAGCCACCCGTCTTCTGCTCTGTTATTAAGGCCAAAGCCCCATTCACAAGCTCTGTTTATCTCATATTCAGTGCACTGGGGGTTTTCTTTCCTCCAGACCAGATGCTCTTTGCTGTCACGGACCTGCGAGGCTTTGGGGCGAGGTAAGGATGGGAGCTGTCTCACCAGGCCCTGAAGCTGTGTGCTGCCTCTGCCTGTGTTTGGCAGCTCTCCACCCTGCCAATGAAGCTGGCCGAGGGCTGAGACTGCAGACTTGTCCCTGCCTGGAGTGGCTGGAGGGTCCCCTGTGTGCCTGGGACAGCAGCAGAGACCATGTTCTCCAGCTCTCTGGTTTGTTCTGTCAGTAAGTCGTCCTCCCACTGTTACTGCAACCTGGGGCTCCTCGCGGGCTGCAGGGGAAACCCTGGGCCCCATCAGTCCGAGACATCAACTGACAGCTGCAGGAGCAGTGTTATGGTTTTCCTGCTCAGACTGGGGTTGGCTGCAAGGGGTACACTTGTTTCCAGTGGCCTTCTTGTCTGCAGTACACACACTGCCTAGGGCCTGGCTTAGGGGGCCTTGGGTTGGTCACCGGCCCTTTTGGGGTCCACGAGGAATTACCTCGCACAAGGTCTGCCCGGGTGGCAGATTATTTCCGAGAGCTGCTGCCAGGAGCGCAGCCTTTTTCCTTGTACCTGGTCCCAATTATTGAAGACCTTAAAGGCAATCTCAACAAGTCGTAAAGTATTCATTCCTGGACCTCCTCCTAACTTTTAAAGTTTCCGCCTGATATTAGGGGCACTCTGGCTGATGAGGGTCATATTTATTAACCTGGCATTCCCGGGGTCTTCAGGGTTTGTACCGGTAAACTGCAGGGTTGCTTCCTATACCCGTTCTAGGAAGCTGGAGGGATTTTCTTGGGGCCTTGTTGCGCATCCTGAATTTTCCTAAGGCTTTTCTGTTTTGGGGCAGGTTGCCATAAACCAACTATTGAACAGTTTTTAGTGTTCTAGCTGTCCTGCCCCCAGTCCATCATTTGGGTCCCAGTGTGGATCTGTGGTAGGTACATCTAGAGCTGTTTGGAGTCTCATACCATTCCGAGGGTTGAGGTTACCCAACCTGCCAGCCTCTTGGCATGCTTTTTCTAAGATCAACCTCTGGTCCTCTAGAGAGTGACTGACAGTCAGCCCAATTAGGGTGATGTGTGGCAAAGATGGACACAAACAAAGCTTCTATGGGTTTTGGGTCATCTCTATTCTTCCTATTATACAGGTCAGAGGTGGACAACGGTGTATGGGCCCAGATAAACCCTCTAGGCTGGCCGTTGTGATCCAGTCCAGCAGGCATTTGTCTCAGCAGCAATTGCCCTGAGGAGACTTGGCTGGATCTCTGGCCACACTGCACTCCACTATGGTTGTGTACTGGGGTTACTATTCCCTGGGCAGGACCAGGAGTTTCTGACTCACAAGGGGCCAGCAAGCAGTTCACTGGAGGGTGGCAGAGAGTTCCGCCAAAGGGGCAGTGGCTGCCGGAAGAAGAACCAGGCCTACACCTCCAGGTGGAAAGGGATGGGTAAAAGGTAAATCTGAGTGTGGCTCAGGTTTTCAACCTAGGCCCCCACCCTAGAAACAAAAAGCCTGTGTTTTTCCCAGGCAAATCCCAGTTCCCTTTTTAGTATATACAATTAAGTATTGGCTGACGGTGGAGTTACAGGCTCTCTGCAGTACATTCAGATAAAAGCAGTATCCTAAACACATAACCCTTTTAACTATTGTCCCATTCATATGCATATGGCCTTGGGCCTCTGGCTGGGTGGAACCCGAAGACCCTGGCCCCCTATCAATCACCCCGTGTATCTGGCCTGACTTTGCCCCAGGCCTCTCCAGGTGTGGCCTTTCTCCCCTTTCTTTTTTCCCTACACCATTAGCTTCTGCTGTTTTTGTAGGTTTTTATTTTGCCAGAGAGAAGCCCTCTCTTTTGTCATAGTTAAGACTCACACACACACTCACTCAGAAACAGAACGAGAATCTGAACTTAACCAAAGTCAACAACTATAAACTAGGCTGCCCATTCTCTGCCATGGGCTAGGGGACGTGGTGGGGCAAGATAACAAGGATGACTTTAGCAGGGCTTCAGTCCTCCCTAATGGGAATGTCTTAGTCCTACCTCAATTCTCCAGATACCTCCCTACCTCAGAACCAGAGAATGGCAGAGTAATGAGGATGATTTTAGCAGAGCTTCAATCCCCCTGATGGGGATGTCTTAGTCCTACTTCAATCTGTTACTGCAGTAATGCAGACTGGAGCCACCTGCTGCAAAAGCCAATTCTGAGACAGGGGTGAGGTGAGCAGCAAAATGTTTATTATATAGCGATATATAGGAGACAGAGAGGAATAGATTCCTCCAGAAAACCTGTCTCCCCCACTGGGGATGGGCTGAAGGCTTTTATAGGGACAGAATTATGAGTCTTAGAAGTTTGTGTTAGTTCCCCCTTAAGGTGGTCATGTCTCAGATGAGTTAATCTTCTACTGGTGTTCTTGGGGGTTATTTGGCAACATTATTGGGGGTAATCTGGTGACTTCCTGGTTTTTCTTGTCATAAGATGCGTGCTTTGTTCAGTTTTTCAACCCTAGATCATTATCACTTGTTTTCCACTCTCCAGGAAGGAGCATCGGTTAATCTTAAACCTTTTGCAGAGACTGGAACTGGAGAGAAAAACAAGATCGTGAGACAATGTGTTGGTTAGCAATGGAGACTAAACAATAGGCAGCCTGGCCTATGCAGCCTCTTCCAATCCCCCCTTTTATTGGAATTTTCTCAATCTTGGGAAACAGGGCGTCGCTTCTTTTCTGGCTACTTCCTGCTGGTTAGGGGCGTCGGCTGGGGTGAGAAACCTCCCAGTATTGACTAGGAGCCATAGGCGGAGGGTGAATTAGAGTGGAAATTGGCTGCATCCTGGTGAATTAGATGACGTGTGTCCCCAGAGCCTGAAGAAGGAGCATCCCGACTTACCAGGATAAAAATTTCTCCAGCCTTAAAGGTATTTGCAGTTTTTCCTGCCAATATTTTCATAAAACAGGAACACAAAAACAAACTAGAATAATCACTATTCTTAAGGTTCCTCTTTTGGGCTCTTCTATGGCCCACTTAACTGGACCTACTGGAGTTAGGGTTAAGACTACACATGGGAGGGTCAGAGTGTCCCCAGCTTGCAGGGTCAGTGTCCCCTTTGCCTGTAGGATCACCGGCACCTTTTCTGTCCAGGTCTCCTGGAAAAATAGAAAGATAGAGAGAAACAAGGTCAAAATCATTGCATTTCTAAGCTTCTTGAACTTGTACTTCAGGCCCTGAATTGGAGTACAAGAGTACGGTGGCTCTTTGTTTTCTGCTTCTTTTTCTTCTTTTGGTGGGGCTGCTTTTACTCTTGAGTGATGCACCCACGTGGCTACTCCTGTTAATTTTAGAGACGAGTGGGTGCTCAGGAGAACTTCAAAAGGTCCCTCTCACTGAGGGGCCAGTTGATCTTCCGGGGGTTGATTCTATCAGGTTTTCAACAGGATCTGATCTCCAATCTCTGGGTTGGAACCTGTGGAGGGGAGTGTCAGAAGGAAAAGACAAATGAGAAGATGCATACTGATTAACAGTGTTTATGACAGCTCTCAGAGAATAGACCCAGTCTCTTTTCTCTACCTCGGTCATCACCGAGGTGGGGGAAAGTCGACTTTTTCAGGAATGGTCTCCCATGTATTCATTCGTAAGGGCTCAATTTGAGCCTGCTTCGAGGGGCTACCCGGTTTCTGAGCAGAGCAATGGGAAGGACTTGTATCTAAGTGGAGCTTGTCTCCTGGCAAAGTTTCACCAAGGACTTTTTCAGAGTATGGTTCATCTTCTTGGTCTTTCCAGTCAATTGTGGTCTCCAGGCTGAGTGTGATTTCCAGTTTATATCTAAAACCTTATTGACATCTTGGGTGACTGTTGACATAAAAGCTCCCCTGTTGTCATCCTGTACAGAGACTGGAAGATCAAAAAGGGGTATGATTTCTTTGAGTAACGCCTTAGTCACTTCTTGAACTCATTCAGTTTGACAAAGGGAAGCCTCCACCCACCCTGAGTAGGTGTCCACAAAAACCAGCAGATATTTAAAATTTGCAGGTGTCCGGGGCATTATACCACTGCCACCTGAAAGGGATCATTGATTGCCTTCAGGAGTTCTAGGATTTCTGGTACATGTTTTATATCTTTGTTGGCAGATGTCAGAAGTCCCCTTTCTTTCTGCGAGGCATCGTGTGAGTGAAGGACCTGATGGGCATATTTATTATCAGTATACACAGTTATGTGTCTTCCTACTCTTAGTTGCAGGGCCCGCCCAAGGACTATGAGTTCAGCCTTTTGAGATGAACTGCCAGCAGGAAGTGGAGCTGCCTCTAAGACCTCAGTTCATGTCACCACTGCATATCCTGTCTTGTGGCATCCTCCATATAGAAAGCTACTGCCATCTGTATACATTTCTACCTCTGGGTCAGTCAAGGGAACATCTGAGAGATGTGGTCTGCTAGAATAAACTTTTTCAATCATCTCTACTCAGTCACGTATGGGGGCATCTTCCGAAATAGGCAGCAGTGTGGCGGGATTGAGGGAGGAGACAGCCTTCAGAAGCATGTTTGAGTTGTCTAACAAGATTGCCTGATATTTTCTCATCTGTCCTACCATGAGCCAAAAATTCCCCTTTTGTTCTAAAGAGGCAGAAATGTATGTGGTGTGTTTACCGTTACCTTTTGTCCATGGGTGAATTTCTCGGCTTCCTGTAACAGGTCACATGCTGCAGCCATGGCTCAAAGACAAGGGGGCTATCCCCAGGCAGCGTTGTCCAGCTATTTTGAAAAGTAGGCCATCAGTTGCCTGGCTGATCCCAGGGTTTGAGTTAGTACCCCCACAGCAATTCCCTGTCTTAATATCAGTCCATCCAATGGCAAATAAAGGCTGGGACTTGGGGTGTAGAGGAATATAAAAGAAGCCATCTTTCACGTCTAGTACTAAAAACCAAGTACATTGACTGGGTATAATAACCAAGAGGGTATATGGGTTTGGCACAAGCAGATGAATGTCCTCTGCTGTTTGGTTGATTTTCCTTAGGTCTTGAACAGACCGATATTTTCTTGTCCCTGGTTTCAACACTGGTAAGAGAGAGGTGTTGTACGGAAACTGGCAAAATTTCTGAAACTCTAATTTTTATGTATCAGTGCACCAATGGTGTGATCCCTTCTAAAGCTTCCTTGCAGAGGGGATATTGCCTTTGGTTTCTAATAGGTGTTCCAGGTTTAAAGTAATTTTAACCGGTGCGGCTGACTTGGCTCACCCAGGCCTTTCTTATGTCCAGACCTCCGGATTCACCTTTTGTTGAATATGGAAAGGAATGCCACTGAGTGTCACTATTTCTTCTTGCAAAAGTGTCACCTGCAAGGTGCATGCATTTTCAGGCAGGATCTGTAGAAAATGGAAAGGAACAACTCTGCCATCCTATTTGGGTTACTCCAATAAGGGGGATTGTGATTCTTCCAATTATACAAGTCGGAGGTAGAGAAAGGAGTATGTACTAACATTGTTCCTCCTTCAGCTGGAATTTTTCTCAGAGGAAATCGCCCTGCCCAAGCTCCGGCAGTACCCTCACGGAAAACAGTACCCTGATGGGTGTGTGTAGTGGGGAGACCATACCCGATGAAGTCGGACTCTTACTTCCCAATTCCCTTCCTTCATCAGTTTCTCTCAAGCTGGCTGGACTAGAATCAGGCTCAGCCCTTTCTGTGGGGGACTCTGCCGTCATTCCTCGACCCGACCTGTCAGCTTCTAGTGCACCTTCCCTATGTGGCGGGGGGAGCCGAAGAAGTTATCAGGGCTATTCCTTCTAAGAGGGGACACTCCAGTGAGGATTCAGGAAGCACTTTTGCCTTCAGCTTTCCCTGGAAAAGAACGTAGTTAGAGGGATTTAAAGTTTGATAGAGAGACATGAAAGCTTGAATATAGGGAACTTTGTCCCATTTTTTTCCTATGAAACAAGTCAAGCTGAAAAATCATGCCATAAGTCAAAGACCCATTTTGGAACAAATGTTTCTGGTCCCCCAGCTGGTATTGGCGCCATACATTGTTACATAAGCATATCATTTTCTTTCTTGTCATAGGCTCATAGCTATACCTCCTCCAGTTTGTTAGAATACAGCCTAGAGGAGATTTGGCTGGGATAGACGGGCCTCCCCCCATAATAGGTGTTCGTTTATGCATAAGTAACATCAGTAACTGCTTTTCATGTGCCTCAACAGCAACTACATTTTGCAAAACCTCAGATTGAGTATTAATATAAATATAGCAACATTTATCTATTTAGGCACAAACTGTTTCTTAAGATACTAACAGGAAGGCTAACACCATTCTATTTTGTAAAATCATAGCTCAAATTTCAGACACTTCTCTTGTTATGATAGTTACAACTTTGCTAAGTTTACCAACAGAACTTCTAATTCAAGAGTTACAATATCTAAACCCATTAGTTAGATAATTTAGGAGAAAAGGAAAATGGTTTCTTATATCCAGAAAGTAGGACCTTAAAACATCATCAATATTCCCACATAAAACCTATACTTTCTTTTCGTTTACTCAGTCTTATGTAGTTAATTTCTGTTCCATGAGATTCTGGAGCAGCAGCAGTGTGTGAACTCATCAGCTTCTACATAAGAGTTCTGGAAATCTTGACTGAGTCTAGTCACAGTCCTTTTCATAAGTCTAATATCTTTTGCTGAGATATTTTGGTCTGATGTTTTCAGCAAATAAGCAAAGTAAAAACTTATCTGCAGATGACAAAACTTAATATGGCCATGATTAATTCATAAAAATAATATTCTTAAAAGTAAAAGACCTGATAGATATTAATTACAAGCACTACATAAAGGCCAGATGAAATCAGTTTAAAAAAAAAAAAAAAAACTTTAGATAAAAAAAATTTCTAAATAGAACCATTAACTGTATTCAAAGAGCTTCAGATGTAATACACAATACTTTTGAGACAAAGTACCATATAGTCAGGATATACCGAGAATATACAAGAAAAGATTATCAAATCTCTAATTACCTGAATAGTAATAAAAAAAACTTCATAGGTAAATGATGTGAATTCTCCAATCAAGCCATTGGCTTTGATGATGCCAGATTCAAAAAGATAAAGTTGCAACCAAATTATCGATAAAGAAATAATAATATTATAGGTCACTGTGAAGCAATACTTATCTAACCAAATATCTTTTTTTTTATTTTATTGTACTTCAGGTGAAGGCTTACAGAACAAATAGTTTCTCATGAAACAGAAGTATGCATGTTGTTTTATGACATTGGTTAACAACCCCACAACATATCAACCCTCTAACTTCTTAACCTTTTCTTTTTTGGTGAAAATACACATAGCCAAAGATACACCATTTCAAAAATTTCTACAGGCACAGTTCAGTGACATTGACTATGCTCTTTGAATTGTGCTGTTATTCTCACTTAAGATGAAGGCTTATAGAACAAAATAGTTTCTCATTTAACAGTTACTACACATG
>NW_004443962.1:22004335-22007194 GCF_000243295.1 Trichechus manatus latirostris | reverse complement strand
AGAAAGCAGCTTCACGGAGCTTCCAGCAGGAGACAGAACAACCGGTAAACAGTGATATACACTTTCCCATCCCCCACCCTTCTTTGCCCCCATTCAGCCTCCTCTGCTTCCTGCGGCTACATTCTCTTGGCCGGGAAGCACCGGCTGCTTGGATTCCAACCGCCCACACCAGCCGACTCCCTGCGTGCCATTTGTTGGCTGCTGGTGTTGCTTTTTTCCACTTCTTTTTGATTTCTTCCTTAACTCTCACCACCTCTCCCTCCTTTCTCTCAAATACCTGGCTCCGTGTGCCATCTTTGCTTCTTCCTGAAAGGCTGCGAAACTACATTCAGAGGAAACTGCTTCCCCGCCCATGCAGCCATGCAGGTGGGATCCAGGGGCTTTTTCTTTGTTGGTTTCTTTTGAATTATTTATTTGTTTTCTTTTTCTTTTCTCAAATTGGGTGCCCGTTCTAGCCAGGCAGTACTGCATGGCTCAGGACCAACCCCCTCAGTTTGTGCAGACACACAAAGGGATCCCTGAGGGCATTTCTTTTATCTTTTTTTTTTTTTTCTGTTTCTATGAAGGTTTTTCTTGTTCTTTTTTTTAAATACGTTTTCTTTATTTTCCCTCTTTTTCCCTTTTTGTCTTTCTTCATTACTCAGTTTCTCTTCTCTCTATACCTTCCTTCTCTTCCTGTCCCCTGAATACCTGATGCTGAGTGACACATCTGCCCCTTCTAGCCAGGCTGTACTTCAATGTCTGGGAGCAACTTTCCCAGACCTCATAGCCACACTGGTGGGATCCCTGGGAGCTTTTCCTTTCTTTTTTCTTTCTAATTTTTATTTATTCATTTTTTTCTTTTCTTTTCTTTTTTATTCTTTTCTCCTTTTTTTCTCCTTTTCATAGTCTCTCGTCTCTCCAATCCAATGGCAACCTTCCCTAGCACTCTTTTTTGTTTGTCTTTGTAAGTTTTTGGCTCCTGTACCTCTCTCCTCTTGCTCATCATTCCCATACCCAGCTTAGCTCCACACATCACAATCTCCCCCCTCCATCCTGCTTACCTGCACTGTGCACTTAAAATCACACCACCAAGCAGACCAGGCACGGCCTACTGAAACTTCCCTGCACTGATTACCTCTCCTCCCTGGTGGCCATAGTAAGTGCCACAAAGCACCCATCCAGAACTCCTTTTCAGCTAGAACTTCCCTGCTGTACCATATCTGAGCACCTGACCCTGCCAATTGGAGAAGGAGACAAAAAGTATCTTGCCCACAGACGAGCAAACAACAAAGAACACACAGACCAACTGCTCGGACATAGCCAAATAAAACAAAAAAAAAAGGACGAACGAAACAAATCTACAATCAATACATAAGAAAAATAACTACTGAATGCCCCAATGACAGCAGACAATATAAAAACATTTACAAAAACAGGACAAGATGGTTCAGGTAGGTGTCCAAAATAAAACACCAGGTGGCTTTCATGTAGAAGAAAAAGCACTAGAACTACCTGATAGGGGATTCAAATCTCTAATACTCAGAATTATCCAAGAGTTGAAACAAAAAGCAGACAAAAATGAGGAAAAAATAGACAAATTCATGGAAAAGGCAGACAAATTCATGGAAAATACAGACAAAAAAGAATTCAGGAAAATAATGTAGGAACAAATGCCGAAATAATTTCACAACTAGAAATCATCCAAAAACATCAATTAGAAATCCAAAACATAAACAACAAAATTTCAGAAATGGACAGTGTCATAGTAGCGCTCAGGAGCATATTTGAAATGGTGGAAGACATGATCAGTGAAATTGAAGACAAACACTTGGATAGAACTCTGAGGAAAATTCAGAAAAAAGAACAAAGAAAAATTAAGACACCCTGAGAATTATGTGGGATACAATCAAAAGAAAAAATTTTCAAGATATCAGAGTTCCAGAAAAGGGGGAGAAAACAGAAAACATAAATATCATTGAAGAACTGCTGACAGAAAACATCCCCTATATCATGAAAGATGAAAAGCTGGCCATCCAAGAAGCTCGACAAACCCCATATAGGATAGACCCCAAAAGAAAATCCCCAAGCTATATCATAATTACACTCGACAAAACCAAAGACAAAAAAAGAATCCTGAGAGCAGATCAAAAAAAAAAAGTTATATACAGCAGAGAAACAATAAGACTGAGCTCAGATTATTCAGCAGAAACCATGAAGGCAAGAAGGCAATGGGATGGCATATATAAAACTTTGAAAGAAAAAAATTGCCAGCCAAGAATAATATATCCTGCAAAAATCTCGTTCAAATATGATGGGAAAATTAAGACATTTAATTAAGACATTTCCAGATAAACGTAAATTAACCAAACCAAACTTACAAGAGTTATTAAAGGGAGTCCTTCGATCTGACAACAAACAACTTCAGGTCACAGGCTGAATCTAGGATGCAGGATCGTACCAGCCAGATACCAGTCTAGGAAATGAACTCTCAAGGACTATCCAAAACCAAAAGAAATACAACAGGGAATCAGAGCAGTTAATCTGTAAATGGCATCAACATCAGAACAATAAAAGAGGGAATAAACGGTGTAGGTATAGAACCTTCTAATGGAGAGGAAGGCAACACGATACCAAGTAATAATAGACTGCTTCAAACTCAGAAAGATAAGGGTAAATTTCACGGTAACCACAAAGAAAGTTAACAAAACTACTCATCAAAATAAAGATGAAAAACATAAAGTCTCAGTAAAAACAAAACCTAGAAAACAAATGAAATGAAAACAAAGTCCACAAACAAAAGGAATTCAGCACAGAAGAGTAAGAGGAACAAAGAAAATGTCAGCACCACAAAAAAAAAGAGCTACAAAATGACAGCAA
>NW_004443962.1:22002229-22004140 GCF_000243295.1 Trichechus manatus latirostris | reverse complement strand
CTTTAAAACAAATCCACCATAAAAGACATAGATGTACACTATATAATGATTAAGGGAATGATCCATCATGAAGACATAACCATAATAAACATCTACACACCTAATGATAGGGCTCCAAAATACATAAAACAAACTCTAACAACACTGAAAACAGAAATTGACAGTTCTACAATAATAGTAACAGACTTCAACACACCACTTTCAGTAAAGGACAGAACATCTAAAAAGAAACTCAGCAAAGATACAGAAGACCTAAAAGTCACACTCAGCCAACTTGACCTCGTAGACATACATAGAACACTCCATCCATCTGCTGCAAAGTACACATTCTTTTCCAATGCACATGGAATGTTCTCCGGAATAGACCACATCTTAGGTCACAGAACAATCCTCTACAAGATCCAAACTGTAGAGATAATACAAAGTATCTTCTCTGTCCACAATGACATCAAGGTAGAAATTAACAACAGAAAGAGCAAGGAAAAAAAATCAATTACATGGAAACTGAATAACACCCAGCTCACAAACTACTGAGTAATAGAAGAAACCAGAGAGGGAATCAAAAAATTCCTAGAATCAAATAAGAATGAAAACGCATCATACCAAAACCTTTGGGACACAGCAAAGGCAGTCCTCAGACGACAGTTTAGAGCAATAGATGCACACATCAAAATAGGAGGAAGGGACAAAATCAAAACATTAACTACACAACTGAAACAAATAGAAAGAGAACAGCAAAAAAAGCCCACACCCACCAGAAGAAAGGAAATAATAAAGGTCAGAGCAGAAATAAGTGAAATAGACAATAGAAAAACAATAGAAAGAATCAACAAAACCAAAAGTTGGTTCTTGAAGGATTAACAAAATAGACAAACAACTGGCCAGACTGACAAAAGAAAAACAGGAGAGGACGCAAACAACCCAAATAAGAAATAAAATGGGCAACATTACAACAGAGACCCAACTGAAATAAAAAGGATCATATCAGAGTATTATGAAAAACTATACTCCAACAAATTTGAAAACCTAGAGGAAATGGGTAAATTTCTAGAAATATACTACCTACCCAAACCTCAAAAAGTGATGTTGAAAATCTGAACAGACCCATAACAAGAGAAGAGATTGAAAGGGTAATAAAAAAAACTCCCAATTAAAAAAAAAAGCCATCGCCCAGATTGTTTCACTGGAGAATTCTACCAAACTTTCAGAGAAGAGCTTGTACCTGTACTACACAAACTATTTCAGAATATAGAAAAGGAAGTGACACTTCCAAATTCATTCTATGAAGCCAGCATAAACCTGATACCAAAACTAGGTAAAGATGCTACAAAAAAAAGAAAATTACAGACCCATATCTCTCATGAATATAGATGCAAAAATTCTCACAAAATTCCACTCAATAGAATTCAGCATCATATCAAAAAAAAAGTACACCATGACCAAGTAGGATTCATATCAGGTATGGAAAGATGGTTCAATGTTAGAAAATCAACCAACGTAATCCACCACATGAATAAAAGGAAAGAAAAGAATCACATGATCATCTCAATTGATGCAGAAAAGGCATTCAACAAAGTCCAACACCCATTCCTGATAAAAACTCTCAATACAATAGGTATAGAAGGGAAAGTTCTCAACATAACAAAGGGCATCTATGAAAAACTAATAGCCAACATCATTCATAATGGAGAGAGGCTGAAAACATTCCCCTTGAGAACAGGAACAAGAAAAGTATGCCCTTTATCACCACTCCTAATTTAACATTGTGCTGGAAGGTCTAGCTAGAGCAGTAAGAGAAGAAAAAGAAATAAAGCACATCCAAATTGGTAATGAAGAAGTTAAACTGTCCCTGTTCGCAGATGATATGATACTATACATAGAAAACCCTAAAGACTCCATGAGAAATCTACT
>NW_004443962.1:21984879-22001857 GCF_000243295.1 Trichechus manatus latirostris | reverse complement strand
TGAAGAAGAAGAATAAAGTAGGAGGACTCACACTACTCGACCTCAGGTAGTCAAAACAGCCTGGTACTGGTACAACGACAGATACATTAACCAATGGAACAGAATTGAGAACCCAGATGTAAATCCATCCACCTACGGTCACCTGATCTTTGACAAGGGCCCAACGTCCATCAGATGGGGAAAAGACAGTCTTTTTAACAAATGGTGTTGGCAAAACTGGATATCCTCTGCAAAAAAATGAAACAGGACCCATACCTCACACCATGTACAAAATCTAATTCAAAATGGATCAAAGACCTAAATATAAAGCCAAAATCTATAAAGTTCATAGAAGAAAATATAGGAGCAACACTACAGGCCCTAATACACGGCATTAACAGGATACAAATCATAACCATCAACACACAAACTCCAGAAGATAAGCTAGATAAATGGGATCTTCTAAAAACCAAACACCTATGCTCTACAAAAGATTCACCAAAAGAGTAAAAAGAGAACCTACAGAATGGGAAACAATTTTTGGACATAATAAGTCAGACAGAGGTCTAATCTCCATAATCTACATGAAAATCCAACACCTCTACAACAAAAAGACAAATAATCCTATTAAAAAATGGGCAAAGGAAATGAACAGACACTTCACCATAGAAGACATTCAAGCGGCCAACAGACACATGAGGAAATGCTCACGTTCACTAGCCATTAGAGAAGTGCAAATTAAAACCACAGTGAGATACCATCTCACCCCGGCATTACTGGCACAAATCAAAAACACTGGCAGTAACAAATGTTGGAGAGGCTGTGGTGAGATTGGAACTTGTATGCACTGTTATTGGGAATGCATAATGATACAACCATTTTGGAAAATGTTATGTCACTTCCTTAGAAAGCTAGAAATAGAAATACCATACTATCCAGCAATCCCACTCCTAGGAATATATCCTAGAGAAATAAGTGTCGTCACTTGAATAGACATATGCACACCCATGTTCATGGCAGCATTGTTCACAATAGCAAAAAGATGAAAACAACCTAGATGCTCATCAACAGACGAATGGATAAACAAACTATGATACATACACACAATGGAGTATTATGCAATAATAAAAAACAACCATGAATCTGTGAAGCATCTCATAAGATGGATGAAACTGGAGGACATTATGCTGAGTGAAATAAGTCAATCACAAAAGGACAAATATTGTATGAGAGATCTATTGTAAAAACTTATGAAAAAGTTTGCACACAAAAAGTAGCAATCTTTGTTGGTTATGAGGGATGGTAGGGGTGGGCGGTAAATACTAAATGGACAATAGATAAGTGATAACTTTGGAGAAAAGTACGACAGTACACAATACTTGGGAAGCCAGCACAACTTGTACAAGAAAAGGTCATGGGAGCTCCATGGACACATCCAAACTCCCTGCGGGACTGAATTGCTGGGCAGAGGGCTGTGCGGACCATGTTCTCGAGGAACATCTAGCTCAATTGGCATAACACAGTTTATAAAGGCATTGTTCTACATTCTGTCTTGGTGAGTAGCGTCTGAGGTCTTAAAAGCCTGCAAGGAGTCATCTAAGACACTCCACTCGTCTCACCCCTTCAGAAGCAAGGGAGAATGAAGAGAACAAGATACAAGGAAAAGATTAGTCCAAAGGACTAATGGACCACAGCTATCAAGGCCTCCACCAGCCTGAGTCCAGTATAGCTAGATGATGCCCAGCTACCACCACTGACTGCTCTGACCAGGATCACAAGAGAGGGTTCTGGACAGAGCTGGAGAAGGCTGTAGAACAAAATTCTAACACACAAAAAGGACCAGATTTACTGTCCTGACAGAGACTGGAGAAACCCTGAGCGTATGGTCCCGAGATACCCTTTTAGCTGAGTGGTGAAGTCACTCCTGAGGTTCACTGTTCAGCCAGGGATTGTACAGCCCCATAAAACAAAACAGAACTAATGAGGCACAGCAGTCCAGGGACAAGGACTAGAAGGCAGAAGGGGACATGAAAGCTGGTGATAGGGAACCCAAGGTTGAGTAACGACAGTGTTGACATGTAGTGGAGTTCTTAGCCATTGTTATAGGGCAATATGTGTACTAACTGTTTAACGAGAAACTATTTTGTTCTGTAAACCTTCATCTAAAGTGATAATAGCAGCACAACTGGAAGAACATAATTGACGTAACTGAGTTGTACATGTAGAAATTTTTGAAATGGTGTATCTTTGGCTATGTGTAGTTTCACCAAAAAAAAAAAAAAAAGGTCCTCCAAGGCTGAGAAGGGAGCATGTTGACATGTCATGGGGTTGTTAACCAATGTCATAAAACAATACGTGTACTGACTGTTTAATGAGAAAATATTTGTTCTGTAAACCTCCACCTAAAGTACAATAAAAAGAAGAGTAAAAAAAAAAACATGAACATACTCACTAGCAGACTTAAATATATATATACATTCTTTCTATTGTGGCATAAAAAGACAAAGAATATAAACTTAAATTATGACAAATATCCATTAACTCAATTTAACATCAGTAAGTTTCCTAAAACATATTGGGAATTATTTTAAGCCTGTACACTATAAAATATAACTGTTGTTGAAAGAAAGTCTGTTTAAACATTCGAAGTTTTTATTCAACTTTTACTATTTCTCATATTTTTCCCAACCTAATTTTAGCCCTTAATGATTTTATCAACTGGCTTTGGAAATCACAAAGTCTCTGTTCAGTTGACCAATTCGTTGATATGAATATAACTTTAAGCCTCTGACTACTGATGGAAACATTTTTCCAGGCCATTTTAGGTGTGTCTTATTGTGATTTCTATTGTTTGACTTCTTAGAGTTCCCCTATAATAGAGAGAACTTGTTTACAGTTCTATTATCAGGATCCACTCAATTTCTGATAACTATAGCAAAGCAGCAATTTCTCTTATCTTTTGCCTTAAAAGAGCCTCTACCTAGCTGGAAAGGGTCTTTCAAAAGCTTCCCTTGAGCTACAAGACCTTGGTGACGGGGGCGGGGGGGGGGGCTGAGGGCTGAGGTGGCCTGATTGTGCCCAGCCCTAACTCTCTTGACTCACGGAAGACATTTACATATGTTTAAGTTAATGGGGGCATTTTGAAAGGCTATCTACCCAGTAAATACCAAAGCTCTTTCAGGACAAAAGGAGACAGAAAGACCACATAAACTCACCAGACAGTACCACACAAAAAGGATACGTGAATCCTAGTTTCTTAAAGTGTATGTAGCAATTTTTTTGGTAAGATCGACTCAGTTCAATGGAAAAAACAGGTTCTAGATAAACCTTATTAACTTGCTAGAGCCTCAGATGGAGGAATATTAGACCTTTTGACAAAACCTGAGCATCAAGCAGTTCCCTAAAGGAAAAAATGGATAACACAAATGAAAGCTCATTTTCCCAAAGTGGTCACTGAAATTCCAAGTTACTTCTAGTATACTCAGTTTATAGTGTTTTTAAATATGAACCCCAAACCAGTGAAACAGTGGTCGGGGGGAAATCCAGGCTCATTTATCAAAGATGTTAAGTGTTAAGGTTCAAGCTTTTGGTTTCCTTCTTTCTGAAGCTTTCTCTTAATATCAGGGGCACCTTGTCCTGTAAAGATTATATTGAAAGTTCTGGCATTTTCAGAGCTCTCAGGATCTGGATAAGTTAACTTATGAACATAGTCTTAAGATACCATGGCTGTCTCAAGAACCAGTCTCACCCAGGGTATTTTCACTTTCCCTAACAGCCGAACCAGGGCACCCAAGTAGATGGTATAATACTAGTTACACACAGACAATGGGCAGGACAGATACAGAACCACAGTAAATGAGTGGACAGGACAGACACAAAACCACAGTAAATGAATAAATCCTGCAAGCTGATGGAGGTGATCTCGACCCCTTCAACCTCTCAGATGGCCTTGCCTGCAGACAAAGGTGATCTTAGAGAATCTCAACCTCCCAGACACACTCATGAGAAATCACACAAGCTGACGGAGATGATCTTGACCCCTTCAACCACTCAGACCACCCTGCCTGCTGACAGAGGTGATCTTAGAGAATCTCAACCTCCTAGACACACTCACGAGAAATCCTGCAAGTTGACGGAGGTGATCTCGACCACTTCAACCTCTCAGATTGCTCTGTCTGCCGACAGAGGTGATCTTAGGGAATCTCAACCTCCCAGACACACTTACGAGCACTCACACACCTGGAATCAGGACTCTAGAGTCACAAGGAGTCCCTTCTTGTGACCCTACTCATGGGGATCAGTCATCTGAGGCACCTCTCACCTCAGAAACAAAGGGCTCAGGTCCCCTTCCAGAAACATCAGGCCTGCCCCATCTGCCCTGGCCCTGAACACAACAGGGAGAGGAGTCGTGGACTCACTTTGGGATCCCTCCTATACAGGTCTTGCTTTTCTTTCACCCACCTGTTTTGGTGCGGCTGGGGACCAGTGGTGCTGTGGCAGACCCAGGTCTGGCCGATAGTCTCCCTAGAGGCAAATGAAACCTCTCACGGACGCTTGTCAGGAGAGCTGTTGATTAGCCCCAGGCCCTGCCCGGGGGCTGCTGCATCTCAAGCGGCTGAAACTCCCCATATGGGCCACCAAATTTGTTACCACAATAACGCGGATTGGAGCCACCTGCCGCAATAGCCAACTCTGAGATGGGTGAGGTGAGCAGCAAGAGGTTTATTATATATCGATATATAGCAGACAGAGAGGAATAGATTCCTCAAAAAAAAAAAAAAAAAAAAAAAACCCATCTCCCCCACTGGGGATCGCCTGAAGGCTTTTATAGGGACAGGATTATGGGTCTTAGAAGTTTGTGTTAGTTCCCCCTTGAGGTGGTCATGTCTCAGGTGAGTTAATCTTCTACTGGTATTCTCGGGGGCTATTTGGCGACATTGTTGGGGATTAGCTGGAGACTTCCTGGTTTTTCTTGTCACAAGATGGGTGCTTTGTTCATTTTTTCATTCCTAGATCATTATCACTTGTTTTCCACCCTCCAGGAGCATCAGTTTATCTTAAAACTTTTTGTAGAGACTGGAACCAGAAAGAAAGACAAGATCATGAGATAACGTGGTGGTTAGCAATGAGGAGTAAATAATAGTGAGCTGGGCCTATGAAACCTCTTCCAAATCCTTCAGATACCTCCCCACCTCAGAACCAGAACCAGGACTGCAGCCAGCCAGAAACTAGGGTACCCATTCTCTGCCATCAGCTAGGTGGAGTGGTGGAGTAACGAGGATGATCTTAGCAGGGTTTCAGACCCCCCTGAAAGGGGTATCTTAGTCCTACTTCAATCCTCCAGATACCTCCCCATCTCCAATCCCAAGCACTTACACTTAACAAGAGAAATTTCTAGGCCACTTACCATTGGATGTCCATACCTGAGTTGTTTCTAATTCTCAAAATAAAAGCACCTCAGGCCAGTTGCTGCCCAAACAAGAAGCTCAGTGCATGCTGAAGCTTGATGGAGTTTCTGTTTGCATTCAAGGGTGTGCTAGGCTCCAGACGAAAGCCCCACGTTGGGCGCCAAAATTGTTACTGAATCCTAGAAGGTGGGTCCTTGTCTAGCACGCTCAGACTTGCCAATTATCTGAACACTGGCCTTTGAGAAAGAGAAAGTAACTTTACTGCAATGCACAGAGCAAGAAGTCAGGAGGAAGTTCCTCAGAGCTGGATCCTTGAGCTATGGGTAGGCCGGGCTTATTGGTGATTTGGCAGCAAGATGGCAGCTTTGCAGGTGTCCTGGGGAGGGAAAATTCTAGAAGGTGACCAGGAAACAGGAGGTGACGTGGTTCTTGTCAGACCGCTTCCTTCGAAATAGGGTCCGTGTGATGATTTTCCTTCGTATTCGTTCCCCCGGTGCTGCATCCTCTGTTGAGGTCAATTAGTTGTCACAGCTGGCCCTTCTGTGCATGCAGGGGTGGGGAGTAAATCTGATTTGGGCTAGTTTAATGACTAATGGAAATTTACTGGCATTAGTAAGGTCAGGTTACACTACTGGAGTGTGCTCAATGGATTACAAACTTATTTAGGTACACAGGGATGACATGATAACAGTGAATCTAGAGATGAAGCAAGGCGGGTCCACCAGAGTCTAGGGAAAGTGATTGCTGAAATAGTGACTATTGAAGACTTTCTGGAGCTTCATCTAAACCAGTTTTACGTGTCAGAAAATGAGGATCATGATAAGAAGACCTATCTTATTTTGTCAAACAAGAGCATAAATGACCAACAGTCATTACCCATCTGTTAGTTTGTCATACTATGGTTGCTTCTGTCTTGCTATGATGCTAGAAGCTATGCCACTGGAATTTCATATATCAGTAGGGTCACCCATGGTGGACAGGTTTCAACGGAGCTTCCAGACTAAGACAGTCTAGGAAGAAAGGCCTGATGGTATCAGAAAATTAGCCAACAAAAACCCTATGGATCTGTCCTGGCATGGACCAGTAACTTGAAATTTCCATCTAAAATTGGAGGGTGCTGAGAGACCAAAGAAAGAGATAGCCAACTCCAGGATGGAGACAAAGGAGTTTTATTAGGGACACTCACATACGAGGCCACGTCCTGGGTGGTTGCAGGACCAATGTAGTGGAAAGGCAGAGGTTTTATAGCGGCAGTTGACAACAGAGTTTTTATAGTGACTACATGCCAAGGACTTACATAAGGATGACTTAACATACTGTAGTGAACTAGTGGACAACATGAGGCCACTGATGTTCAGCCTTGCAAAGCCTGTTTCGCCTTCAGGATCACAACAGAATATTGTCCAATATAGTGCTGGAAGATGAGTCTCCTAGATTAAAAGTTACTCAAAATACACAGTGGCCCCAACAATGGACTTGAGCACAGAGCTTCTACTTCTCTTATGTAAGCCTCTCCCATTCCTCAAAGCCAGCTCTCCCAGCACATTTCTCCAGGGCCATTCCCCGGACTTCCTTTGATGGGTGATTATAATTTTTATAAAACCCTGGGAATAAAAAGGAAAAAGTCAGATTATTTTCTCTAGGTTTTTGGTTCTTATTGTTTCCTAACTCCTTTAAAAGAAAAATAGGTGGGGGAATCCTTCCCTCCCATTTTTTTCCAGATAGGATGAATATGTATTATATCCTAAGTATATCAACCAAAACTGTTTAAACAAGCCAAATGTTACATAATAGACTCTCATGCTCCCAAACAATGTGATTTTAGATCTGTCAATGTG
This sequence comes from Trichechus manatus latirostris, assembly GCF_000243295.1. Taxonomy (NCBI): domain Eukaryota; kingdom Metazoa; phylum Chordata; class Mammalia; order Sirenia; family Trichechidae; genus Trichechus; species Trichechus manatus. Next base: position 21,994,632 of record NW_004443962.1, on the reverse strand, counting down.
ACAAAAGAAAAAAATAAAAAACTGCCTATTTTTTCCATTTTTTTTTTTTTTGAAATCAGTTGTTTCTAACTTTACCCTCCTAACTTATAGCTTTTGATGTACATTTGGAAATCTATCACATACTGCCTCAGATGATTTATGTCATGTTATTTAATGTTTGTAGAGTTATTCAATACTATACTAGCTTAAAAACACGGCAAGTGTTCTAAGAACCAGGTTGGGTCTATAGGAATCTTGAAAGAAGGGGAGAAATTACTTTGGGATTGACATAAATTTTGAAACATTGAAATTAAAAATCCCAAGTGAAATTACTTTCAGCCTCTATAGGATTCAGGGAAGGTAAATTAACATAGGTAGTTTAACAAGAATAGGGAGTTGTAGGATCTGTGTTAAACCTGAACTCAAACTCTACCCACTGCCGTGGAGTCAGTTCCGACTCATAGTGACCCTGTAGGATAGAGTAGAGCTGTCCCATAGGGTTTCCAAGGCTGTAATCTTTACAGAAGCAGACTGCCACATCTTTCTCCCACAGAGCAGCTGGTGGGTTCGAACTGCTGACCTTTCAGTTAGCAGCCAGGCAGTTAACCATTGTGCCACTAGTGCTCCTTGAACTCAAACTCTAGGTAGTATAAAATAGAATGACTAGGAAAGGAGGGACTGATCCTGTGGCAAGGGGATATTAGTTTGTGGCTGATGAAATGAATATTAAGTATAATCCTTAGTAGTACTAAGCCCAGGGTAATTTTTCCCAAGTTTCTCAAAAGAGTATCTTGCTAGCTTTGAAGCTCTTGAGATCTCCATTCCTTCCATCTCACTTGGGATTGAGATTCCAAAGTAAAGAGTAAAGGAATAAACAAAGGTGGTACCCACGGGCTTTTTAAAAAGAGACTTGTATTTCTTTACTTGTTGCTGTTGCTAGTTGCCATCAGGTTGATTCCAACTCATGGCAACCTCATGTGTGCAGAATAGAACTGTGAGCCATAGGGTTTTCAAGGCTGTGACTTTTCAGAAGCAGATTGCCAGGTCTGTCTTCTGAGGCACCTCTGGGTGGGTTCAAACCACCCATCTTTCAGCTAGTAGTTGAATGCTTAACCATTTGTGCCCCCTGCACCCAAGGAACTTCTTGTCTCTACTTAGGGTGCTCTGTCTTTGTAGGCATCCTAGGCTAGCCCTTGTCTTTCTTTGCATCTTGATCCTGGTCTCTTGGCCTTGGACCCAGTTTCCACTCTGACTCATCTCCTGCCCTTTTGAATTGGACTCACTGGAACACCTTGACTACCAACTTCACTTTTCCCCAAGATTCTGTCTTTGGTTTCTCTTTGCCCTGTAATCCATTCCTCTGTGAAGCTCTGTGTAACTATCAAACTTGACCCTGGCTTCCAGAGCTGCAGCCAAGAGCAAAGCTCTTGGGTCCCCACTTGCCAAGGAAAGGAGTTTGGACATGGAGAAAGTTGCAAGAAAGCTAGGAGAAAAGGTTATTCAAGCAGGGCCAAAGCTCTGATGTGAGTGGTCAAGTTGAGAGAGATCCTTTCCCACATTGCAGTGATGACCGCCAATGGGACTGGTTATTGCAACAGCTAGAGTGGGAAGCTCTCCAGTTACTGGCAAAGTTCTTGCACCTGCACTCAGAAAGGCTTGATGGTGCTTAGACTTCTAATTGAATGAGGCCATGAGAAAGTGAGGGTCGAGCAGCAGCATCTGTCCTGGGCAAAGAAGCTTGAACTCCTGCCACAGTGGATGTAAATCACATTAGACCTTGATAGGAAAATGGGGAGGAAATGAAGGGGGGGAAATTTTGAAGTCCTTAGTGGAAGGAAACTGGTGCCAAAGATCATAAGACAGCACACACACTCTTTGATGTCCTTCCCCTGATGCTGTGCCCTGGGAAAGCAAGATGTTTCCTCAACAAAACACTCAGAAGACAGCAGAGTAATGTCACTGCCCTGGACTGGGAGCCAGGAGTCCTGGGTGCACTTTCTGGCACTGCCATTACTGTGCCACCCCACGAGTCAGCTACCTCCCTCAAGTTTGGCTTCCTAATTTTTAAAATAGATATAAGTATACGCAAGCTCATAGGGTGCTGAGAGAAATACAAGATGTAATGTATGTAAAAAAATTTTCTAACACTAAAATACCTTATTAATTTGAAGCTGCATTATGACTTTCTAATGCTTCAGCACTTCTGTTGCTCATGCTAAGTATTTATGATTTAAGTGATACAGGTCAGAAAGAGGATCAGAGGTGTTAGTCAAAAATCTCTGGATTTTAAAAGGGAAATGAGTAGTGTAATAGCATGATGGATTTTGAAGTTGTTTGGACCTCAGTTCAAGATGTGCAACATACTAACCACATGATTATGGGTACATATTTTCACTTTCCATGCCCTCATCTGAGGTGTGAATAATGTGAATAATTCTTTAAGTTGTTTTCAGGGTTAAATGCGAAAGCATACCAGAGAATAATGTTAGTTTTCTCTTCTTTTCCTCCCTTCTACTTCCTGACATTATTTCCCAGTCTCCCGAGCTCATTAAAACCTGAGAAAGAAAATTTATTTCAATGGCTCCAAGCATGGATACTGGCACAGGAACAGCCTGGATCCAGATAGAGAGCTACTTCCATGACAGACAACGCTGGGCTCTGTATTCAGCTCTTCTAGTTTTGTGTCATTTGTACCCTCATGAACTCAATACATATGTTAAAGAAGTTTTGGGTGATGCAAGATTGACTTGAGAACATGTTGTTATTATGAAGACAGATGCAAGGCTGTGTGGGAAAATCATGTGTCTCTGGTTGTCACTGTGACTTTATAGATTTCCTGTCTCCTTAGCCAGCATTCACTACGTTGGCTTCCCTGAACTCATGATCTACAATTTGAATAATTTATTACCAGCTTGTTTGTTTATGGTTATGTTGTCTTCTTTATGAGTCTATGGTATAGTTAAGCTTCCAACAAAGGTTTAGTAAACTGAGATACTTAAACAATGTATATTTTTCCAGCAAATAACAATGTATATTAAAATATTTGAAATACAATGTAGTGGGAGGGTGCCTGGGAAGGCAGAACTTAGCATGTTTTCAGTCAGCATGAGAAATTGTTTATTTAAAAAATTGCCAGTGGCTTCTGAATGTGTTGAAAGAGACAAGTTTCCTTTGAGCAAAACTCCATTGTCCTAAGAAATGTGCTAGCAAATAAAAATGTCTACTAAAATATTTTAAATATAATGTCTGCTTATGGAGTTAGTAAACATGCACTGATCTAAGGGTAGGATGTAACAAAATGAGACATTTTGACTTGAGTTTCCTCATATTTCTTGATGTGTGTAAATTCAATGTTGCTAGGAGTGGATGAGCAAATTTGCATGGGAAGAGTGTAAGAACTCCTAAAATGGAATGGATTTCAAGCCCATCCCTTTGGTAGTATAAGTTTATAAGACACTTCTGGTAGATTGAGAGAGGGTGATGACTTAAATCCACCAGACCCAGGAACACAAAGGATGCCCCTTCCACAGAAGGAACTCACCATGGAAGGCACGAGGCAGCACAGATGCTCAAAGTCAGGGCCAAGATCAGGTCATCTAGGTACAATGTAATGCGAGGATGGAAACCTCTATTGACCCATCCACAACAGCACTGTGAAGTGTGCTTTGGAAATACAGTCATGTGCTGCATAACATCCATTGGGGCAACACCTGACCACACATCCATCGGTGGTTCCAACCTCCATAAAAACTATTATATTAAACATTTGAGGTTCATGCAATGGTTCATAATAACAAATGGGCCCTACTTTGTAACCTACATCAAAACATTATTATTACTGTGTTATTATGTTAAAGATGTTTTAGTATATCTGGAAGTGTTTCTTTAATGTTTTTTATGCATAGAATATGGCGTTTGCACAATGTCCAAATCACATAACATCCTATTTCACAGAACTTGTGGTGGACATTAAGCCATACATGACTGTAATAGTTATGAGGGGAAATGTAGGGAAGTGAAGAGTTGTAATGTAGAAATCCCAGAACTACTTCGCCATGTAAAAATCATCACTAATTGTAACTCTTCCAGGACAGGATGAGATACTTCCTCTTCTTTCCACCCAAAAACCCATTGGCTGTGGCATCAATTCCAACTCATAGCAACCCTACATATCTTGAGAAATCACTGCATACATCCATACATCTTAAGAAATCACTGTAGGACAAAAACAGGTTGGCCACAAGCAAGGAAGGTACCTGTCTGGCTCTGTGGGGCTGTAACCTAAGGCTCCCCACATCTCCCTCAGGAAGGTATTGAAATCAGGGCTGACCCCTTGGACATGAATGGAAACAAATTTGGTGTTTGAGGGGTGGCAATCATAGGAACAGACCATATTCTTTAGAACTGGAGAGATTTTGTCAAAAACCTCCCAGATGAGCATCAGTGCCGGGAGGAAAGCAAGAGTAGCCTGGAGTATCCCTTGCAGGGGCCAGGGTCATTGCAACAGCTGGAGCAGCATCAGGGGATACTTTCTTGCAAAAAAATTTCAGGGCAGAATTTTTTTGGAAATGATAGGCCATGAAATAGCCCAGAATGATGAGTTTGTGGAGTCAATGTTGACATAACCCAGCCTCAAGATGTTGAGCCTGAGTCTCTGTTCCATGAATACGACTAATATGTGTAAATCCTCTGAACATTTGGCATCACCTTGAAGAAGGTGACCAAAAGAGAAGAGAGATGCTTAGCTTTATGAAGAGTAACTCCATATGAAGGCTTAAATCTGGTTTTTATTTAAATAATAAGATGATATTACCTTATTTGCCCTCTTATTTGAAGTGAGTTCTATTGGTCATTCTACTAAACATAATTAAAAAGGTAGTGAGGTGAATCTCAAACCATCAACTCATATTTGCAAGACATATCACGTCTAATTTTTGAAAACTCAACATAGCCAACTTCCTCCCCTGCTTCCAAATCAAAAATTATTGTATCTCATATAGAAAGAATCCTTACTTTGGGGAGAGGTTTGAACTTGAGTCTCCTTCAACTCTAAGAAAATATGATTATAATCAAAATATGATTATAATTGTGCAAAGAAAAGATAGAAACACCATACATATGTTAATTAGTAGCTACTCTTGTGCCATTCTACACATTAGCATTCAATAGCAATATTTAGTACTGTGTACAAGCTAGGCAACTACTTTTTTTATAGTCTTACTGATTAATGTTACTGTTTGAGCAATTAGAAATTAAGTTTGATTTTATTAACAATGTGACTTGGTGAGAAAATTGCAAAGACCTACCAAGAAAAATAAACACCAGTAAATGTACAAAAATTAACATGAAAGGAAACCAAAGTAGGAAAATTAATGTTATCAATTCAGCAATTAGGGTAGTGAAAAGTAAGTTTTTGTATCTCTTACAAAACTGGGGCCTGCTATGTTTTGGCAAAGACACAGAACATGTATTCACTCAGAGACTCTGCTCCTAACAGTTTAATAGTAACCTTCTTCACTGTTGTTGTTGTGAGTTGCTGTGCAGTTCATTGCAACTCATGGCGTCCCCATGTGTACAGAGTAGAACTGCTCCATAGGGTTTTCAAGACTGTGATCTTTCAGAAGCAGATTACCAGACTTGTCTTTTCAGGCACCTCTGGGTAGGTTCAAACACCAACCTTTTGGCTAGTGGTCAAGCACCACCCAGGGAACCACAACTTTCTTTACTAAGGTCCTTGATAAGGCCAGGCTGTGGTACCAAATTCAATCAAATTATAAAGCAGGAATAAGGAATCGCAAAGGATGAATATTTTCAAATTAAATATGGTCTCTGTAGTGAAGAAGAAGACAGATTACGTATCTTGATAGGAATCTTCAGTGATGTGAAGAATAAATAATCTATAAAGTAATTTTTTAAAATAGCCCAGAGAACTATTTCTAACTCACTATCACACACAAGGGAGTCCTGGTGGTGCAGTGGTTTAGAGCTCCACGGCTGACCAAAAGGTCAGTGGTTTTAATCCACCAGCTGCTCCTTGAAAACCCTACGGGGCAGTCCTCCTCTGTCCTGTAGTAGGAATTGACATGATGGCAATGGGTCTGGTTTAACTGGTATCACACCCACAACAACAACAACAAATTTTGAGGGAAGCAGCAAGCACAAATTTCTTGGAGGGAAGTCAGATTCCAGAAATTGTCCCATATTTCCCAGTGGGACATCATAAGTATTTCAGCAAACTATATAGGCTCACCACTTCTCCCTGGGGATTTCTCCCCATTTGGAACTGCTGAAGCACAGTAACTGCCCATGGTTGTTTTCAATAAATGTTTATTGGATGTGTGAATGAATGGATGAATGAATGCATAATGAAAAAATATAGAACTTCCCATTTTGAGTGGGCTTGTTATTATTAAAGTTTGACTAAATCATCACTTTTTTCCTGGCAGGTACCAAACTACAAATAGTTCTGCTCTTTCAAATTGCTACACAAACCATCAAGGCCTGAATTCCTTTAAAGAAATTGAAGTAGAAAAGTACAAAGTATTAGAAAGAAGTTCTAATCCATTTTCTGACAGAGCATCTCCACTTGATTAAATTAGCCTGTCTCTCTTAATTCAAACAAAATTTCTTAACTCTGAATTTAACAATACAATACCAAACTACTTCATTTTGGTGTTATTAGGAAGAATAACAGGAAAACCCAACCTGTGCAAGTAGTTGTTACTCTTTGAAGGAATAAATGGAATTAAATTACGATTTTCCTTAGAGAAAGAATTGTGAAAGAGGCGAGAGGGCAGCCCTGCAATACACAGATGAGAAGCAGGTGGAAGTTCTGACTGACCCAAGAGAACAGAGGGCTGTTGGGTCATGTGTGATAGGGTTTTTGTGATGAAAACAAGAATAAAACTGGGCAAAGACTGGAGGTGAGTTCTCTGCACAACCTCCCTGAAAGGGTGAATCTGTCAAATGTTTGCATAAGATTGAGAGGCCACATGAAGGGAGAAAAACAAGCAAAAAACTGTGGGTTTTAATAAGAAAAGTAGAACAATATTTCATTTTATTCCTGCTTTTTACATTTTATTATCTCCATAATGATAATTTGTTGCATTTGATTATATGTATGTATTATGGACATTTCTAACCAATAAATACCAGCAAATAGGAAAATTTTATTTTACTTATTCAAGAAAGTTTACTTTTAAACTTTGCTCCTTTCTTCTGACTAATCACTCACTCTCACCTAGCATCTTGATGGAGAATTATTACAAGAGACACTCAGCAAGGATTGAATGTAAATAATCTTTCTTTTTTCCCCAATACCTCAGTGTAGGTTTCCAGCTGACAGATACCTGTTGGGGTCATATGATGGTAGTCAAGTGAATAGTCATTTTTAAAAGATTGGTAAGAGCCCATTGGAAATCCTAGACAGGACTGGGCAAACGTAAGCCTGGGCCGTCGAGAGGTGAGCAAATTCAGTGAGCGTGTCTTACCGTGACCACTCTGTTCCTGAGAGTTCTGGGCACTGCAGCTCACTTCCTCATTTCCAAACATAACCCTGAATGAACACTATTTCTGAAATAATGCAAGACACAAAAAACCAATAACTTTTTACATGTTAATGATATTTTTATATCAAAGCACTTTCATGAATTTTATTACTTTTATTCTTATTTTACATGAGGAAACCGAGGTTCAGATTTTATTACATTTTTTAAATCTGAAAAGTGATTGATTTAAGACACACCTTACACTGATATGGCCTCGTTAATGTAACAAAAAACCTATTCCAGAATGGGATTACATTCACAAGCATAAGGGGAGGATTTACAACAAATACTTTGGGGAGATACAATTCAAATTTGAGTGTGCATCAGAATCACCTGGAGGACTGTTAACCCACAGGTGCTGGGCCCCACTGCTTCATTAGGTCTGGGGTGTGGCATGATAATTTCATTTCTAACAAATTGCAGGTGATGTTCTATGCCATGGTTTCTCAACCTCAGCACATTGACATTTGGGTAGATAATTCTTTGTCGTAGGGGTTGTCCTGTGCATCGTCGGATGTTTAGTGGCATCTTTGGCCTCTTCTCACTAGATGTCAGGAGCACCCCACCTCCACAGCTCTGACAACCAAAAATGTCTACAGATATTGCCAAACGTCCCCTGAGGACAACTCTGCCCTCAGTTGAGAACCACTGCTCTAAGCCATGTGGTTCTCATTTTATTGCATTTTAATATACTTTATTAAGTGGAAGAAAAAGCGTGTGCCAGAGTCCGTGGGTAGTGCAAATAGTCAATGTGTTTGGCTGCTAACCTAAAAGTTGGAGGTTGGAGTCTACCCAGAGGCATCTGGGAAGAAAGACTTGGTGATCTACATGTGAAAAATCAGCGACTGACAAACCTTTGGCACACAGTTCTACTCTCGTCTCTGACACACATGGCTCGCCGTAAGTAGAGTCAACTTGATGGCGACTGGTTTTAAAGGATGTGCCTAACTCTGAGTATAACGATGGGGCTATGTAGTTCATGTCCACAAACTTTCCCTGGAGTTTTTTTGTGGGGGAACTTGTTGAGAACTGTTGGACTAAAGGAACAAAAGAAAGTTGATGATTGAAAAAAAATTGCTCAAAGACAGTATTTTTTAAATCTTCCTTTGGCTCTTGGATAAAAATCCTGTTTTTGTCAAAGAAGGCTTGTGTGATCTTTGTGTCTTTATAATAATTGTGCATTTCCTTCATTTAATCTATTGAGTTCATTTTCTGGAGGAGAAACATTACAAAAGACTCATGGAAAACCAAATGAATAGTGACACTGTTGATATCAGTAAGGGGTAACTTCTTCCTGTTAAAATTTAGCTTCATATTGACTCAGAATTCTTACTTAAAGAAATTTCCCAAGGCACGTTTTGTTCATTTACCAGAAGATGCTTATTAACATCGGATGTAAGTTGTAGTGGGAACAGGAAAAAGAAGCCTCAATTCAGAAACTAACCCACAAATTTCATGAATAGGAGAAATAATGAAGACTAGCAGAGGACTGAAAAAAGACAAGGGTGGATTCTCTTAAGCCAAATCCTCTACTCCTTTTTCTCTTGCTCCATCCCTCTGTACAAAGTGGGACAGACCCTCTTGACTACACAGTCCCAGCAACCCCTACTCCCTTCCCATCTTCCTTTTGCTCTCCCGTTCATATCCCCACCCAAGAAAAAAGACTGAGGAAGGATCTGGCAGAAGAAACCGTATAAAGTAGGAGGCTTTCTCTCTGAAGGAAGGGGAGGTTTTAGACCATGGGCAAGACAGCCCCTCTTAGGCTGGAGAGATGACAAGCGAAAACTTCTGCAACACAGGGACAGAGCCAAGGAGAGGTCCAGGAGGGCTCAAGCAGCTAAACACAGAAGAACGCAGACACTGATGCCCAAAAGAACCAACCCCATCAAAGGCAAAGAACCAACCCCATCAGAAGATGCTCGGGGGCTAAAGGGACTGACATTGAAGGAAGCAGTAAAGCTAATAATTTACATTGGAATGATAATGTATATTTCACATTTATATAGTTATTGGTTTATGTTTTAGTTGGTGTTTTATAGTATGTACATAATTTTTGCATTCGAAATGTATTATATATTTAGTTATGTGAGTTATTTGTTGTTGTTTAATGAATTCTGATCAGGATTCTTTTTTTTTTTTAATGTACTTCAGGTGAAGGCTTACAGAACAAATAGTTTCTCATGAAACAGTAGTACACATATTGTTTTATGACATTGGTTAACAACCC
>NW_004443962.1:21935171-21978483 GCF_000243295.1 Trichechus manatus latirostris | reverse complement strand
AGATTGTTATGTGTGGAGCTAAGATGGATATGGGAGAGAGGAACAGGAGCCAAAAACATACAAACAAACAAAAAAGAATGCTAGGGGAGCTTGCTGTTGGAGTGGAGAGATGATAGACTATGAAATGGAGAAAAACAGAAAGGGGAAGAGGAAGAAAAGAAAAGAATGAATAAATAAAATTCGGAAAGGTTAAAAACTGCAAAGTTCCCAGGGATCCCACCGGTGCAGCTATGAGGTCTGGCAAAGTCGCTCTCAGGTGTGGCAGTACAGCCTGGCTAGAAGGCGTAGAGGTATACAGTGCCAGGTATTCAGGGAACAGAAAGAGAAGGAAGATATAGAGAGATGAGAAACTGAGCAATGAAGAAAGACAAAAAGGGAAAAAGAGGGAAAAAAAACCAAAACAAATAAATAAAAAAAGAGAACAAGAAAGGCCCCCAAAAACACAGAAAAAAATAAAACCAACGGAAAAAGAAATGCTCTCAGGGATCCCTCTGCATGTCTGTGCAAGCTGAGGGGGAATTCTTGCCACGCAGCACCGCCTGGACAGAAAGGGCTCCCAACTCAAGAAAAGGAAAAGAAAACAAACAAACAATTCAAAACAAACAAACAAACAAAAGCCCTGAGATCCCACCAGCGCGGCAGCCTAGACCTGGAAGCAGCTCCACACTCGAACAGAGCTCCACAGCCCCTCAAGAGAAGCAAAGATGGCGCACGGATCCAGGTATTTGAGTGAAAGGAGGGGGAGGTGGTGAGAGGTAAAGAAGAAATCAAAAGAAGCAGAAAAGCAACACTATCAGCCAACAAGTGGCACTCAGAGAGCCAGCTAGTACGGGCTGTTGTTCCTCGGACAAGAGACTGTGTCCGCAGGAAGCAGAGGGGCCGAGTGTGGGTGAAGAAGGGTAGGGAGTGGGAAAGCTTATATCACAAATTACTGGAGCTCTGCAGCCCCTCAGGAAGAAGCAAAGATGGAGCACGGAGCCAGGTATTTGAGCGAAATGAGGGGGAGGTGGTGAGAGGTAAGGAAGAAATCAAAAGAAGAGGAAAAAAGCAACACCAGCAGCCAACAAATGGCACTTAGAGAGCTGGCCCATTTGGGTGTGTGGAATCCAAGCAGCCGGTATTTCCTGGTCAAGAGATTGTGGCTGCGGGAAGCAGAGGAGGCTGAGTTGGGGTGAAGAAGGGTGGGGGGTGGGAAAGCATATATCGCAAATTACCGGTTGTTTTGTCTCCCGCTGGACACTCCGTGAGGCTGCTTTCTCGTACGCCCTGTTTGCTGGTCTCTGATAGGAGTCCAAGATGACGGATCCATGCTGTGTTAGCTGGTAGGGGACCTATGCATGAATCTCTCCTTGCTCTCCGTTCTCTGTCAGTTTTCTCACTCAATTTGGTGCTTGGCTGAGTTCTTTCTCTCTTCATTTGATGTTTTAGGGTTTCAGGATTGTTGTATTCTCCATTAGGCTTAGTTTTTCGGATCTTTGCTGTGGAGGGATGGCGTGGTGCTTCTGCCTAGAGCGCCATTTTGCCGGAACTCTTCTGATCAGGTTTTTTAAATAAAACTTTGGACTTTGGAAATACTGAAACAGATCTCTACATGATGGCATAGTGGTTCTCCTCCAGTGTTGTGCTCACTTACACAACATGTCTAAGACTGAACTGATGATTCTCCCCCAAGTCCTTCCTCTCCATCAGAACCTTCAGTGGAGGAGTTATCATCCCTTCCTTGGCATTTGAACCTGGGCATTATAATTGACACCTCCTTCATGTTCCATCCCCCTATTCAAATTGCTACCAAGTCTCATGGGTTCTACATTTTAAGTGGTTCTTGAATCCACCTATGTCTCTCCATTTCTGCTATAATGCTCTCTCTTATTTGGATGACTTCAATAACCTCCTAATTTGTCTCCTTCCATCCTCTCTTGTCTGTCTCTTCAATTAATTATCCACACAGGACCTAGTGATTTTTTGGAAACCTCTCATGAACTTTACATTGATGTTAGAATCCTCACAAGAAGAAGTAGATTTTTGCTACATTTGGCCACCAGACTCCATTCCTTCTTCTTCCCTGAAACATAACCACAACATTCATGTGTTTTTGAGGAAGCTGGTCCCACCCACAACAGACCCATCCACCCATTGCCGTTGAGTCGATTCCAACTCATAGCAACCCTACAGGACAGAGTAGAACAGCCCCATAGGGTTTCCATGGCTGTAAATCTTTAAGGACACAGACTGCCACATCACATCTTTTTAGTTAGCAGCCAAACGTTTAATCACTGAGCCACCAGGGCTCCTTACCCATAACTGAAGTAGCCTTAATTGGTGAGCCCTCATTGACTTCAGGTAATCAACACATAGCATTGCTCTAGTTCAGGGCATGTGATGCAATTTAAGCAAATGAGACTGGAGGAGGTATTTATTGGATTCTTAAGGGAAAGCAGCATTCAACTCTTCCAAGAGAGTAGTTGTTGCCATCAAGTCGGCTCTGACTCATACCAGTCTTATCTATAACGGAAGAAAATGTTGGCTCGTCCTGTGCCATCTTCATGATCATTGGTATGTTTGGGTCTATTGTGTAGCGCCTTCCAACCTAGGGGCTCATCTTCCAGCACTATATTGGACAATATTCCATTGTGATGCATAAGATTTTCATTGGCTAATCTTCAGAAGTAAAACGCTGCACCTTTCCCCTTAGATTGTACAAAAATTACCAGGTGAGTTTTTTTTTTTCCTGTCATTCTCCTAGGTGTGAACAAGAAAGCACAGAGGCTCTAAGAAGCCCCTAGCAGCTATCATATGCAACAACAAAAGGAACCACACTTACCATGAGTACACTGTAAGATACCTGCAAAATGCAGAGAGTGAGGAAGGAAATAAACTAGTTCCTTCAGTACATATTAGAGCAACTGCATAAAGCCTTGCCTGAAGCCCATCTTACCTCTAGACTTTTTGGTTATGACAAACAAATCCCCTGTATTACTTATGCCCAAATTAATTGTTTTCTTGGCTCTCCCAGCCTCTTCAGTCTCATCTCCTACCACTCTATATGAAACTCACTAGGCTGCAGACACACTGGCCTTCTTTCAGCTCCTTGAACACACCCAGCGTTTTCTTATCAGAGAATTATTCATGTGGTGGTCCTTCGGCTTGAAACATTCTTTGCCCCTGTGCCAATTATCAATGTATTGCCTCTCAGCTCCAAATTTACCCCTAGTTGTCTGATCTTTGAAAGTAGATCTAGGCCCTTTAACTATTTTCCTTTGGCAGCTGGTTGACACTAACCCTGCCAGTAGAGAGCGCTGGGCATTTCAGGAGGAAGGAGTTTTCCTTCCTGGTTCCAGAGGTGCATTCACCTGGCTCCTGAAGAGCATGGTTTTCTCCACTGTTTGGCTCACATGTTTTTCACCAGGGCTAGGTACCTGCATTGTGTGGCTTTCTCTAGCTTTTGGCCACCACATGTTTTCTCCAGTCGTCGACTAGAGCAGTGACAGTGTAGCCAGTAGCTCCAAAAAGTATGAGCCAGTGATCCAGTTCAGGTCACTACCCCCTGCATCCTCTCCTTAACCCCATGTGTATGTACACTGGGGAACCATGGGGCTGGCCATCTAGTGAGCTGGCTGTCCAACTTTCATCCCGCACAGCAGGTCCAGAGCTTCCCTGGCCTGAACTGTGCAAGAGAGTATGTCAAGCTGTGCACAGGAGTGTCCCAAGCTGTGCACAGGAGCATGCTGAACCACACATGGGAGTGTACTGAGCCGTGCAGAGGAGTGTGCCAAACTGTGTAGTTTCTGTCTCCTGATATGATTTAGACTATACACCCCCTCTTCCCATACCTGCTCATATTCCTGATCTGTCTTCCTAACTACAATGCAGGGTCAGGGACGAAAGAGAATGTGTCTTTGTTGTATTCCTAGCACCTAACACAGTACCTGGCACATAGTAGACTTTCAGAATACTTTTTTAAAAATGAATGTTATATACATATGCAAATTTTATTAATCAAGAACGAAAAAGCCAAAGTAGCTATCAGTGGTATCATCAATTGGTATAAATTTAGGTTTAAGTATCACTCTCTTCTTATTTTTACTCTAGTAGGGCTAAAAAATAAAGTCCCTGGGTGGTGCAAACAGTTAACTGCTCATCTGCTAACCAAAAGGGTCAGAAATTCAAACCCACCCATAGACATCTCAGAAGACAGGCCTAGAGATCTCTTCTGAAAGTTCACAGCCTTGAAAACATCATGGAGCAGTTCTCTCTGCACAGATGGGGTTGCCATGAGCTGGAATCAGCTCAATGACAACTAACAACAACAGGGATAAAAACTTTAAAAGTGATCAATAAATATTTTATTAACTGATAGAAGAGGAAGTGTTTTTTCTCATACATTTGGACAGCATTCCCTTTTATACAATACCAGAACTAAAGAGCTCCAGAAAAGCATTTATATCCTATCAACCTTCTTACTCTAATGATGGAAGAAAGCCTCTTTTTTCATGTTAGGCTCTTGTTAGAGTGGAACACTGTCAGCATGTGCAGACCAGGAAATTACCTTTGGAGAGGGCTTAGAGTTCAGAGAGAGCAAATTAAAGATGGACAACTTTATTTGATCGCTAGCTATTTGATCAATAGCCGACTGCTATTCAGAATGGTAACCGTTGTTGAATTAAATAAATAAGTCCTCTTGCTACTCAGCCAGGTGCAGTCTTAGAGATAGCTCTCTTAAGAAACAGCTCAGGGATGGAATAATATTTGATAGTTGAAGCATCTGCTTTTATGATTTTTATTTTTGGCTCATATTGGAAACCAGTGTTTTTTTTCTCTCTTAATATGAATGGCTTTTCCTGATCAGCAGTCTCATGGGAATCTTTCAACATCTGTTTGATGTTTTCTGAAGGATGCCTGCCTCTCTCTGTGCCTTCCACAGTAAGTTTCATATCTACTCTGCACACATGGGGTCACCATGAGTTGGAATCGACTTGAGGGCAACTAACAGCAACAGTGCATAGACTACATTGTATGTCAGGGCATCTATAGTGGACATTTGTTGCCACCTGGAATCAAGACCTCCTTCCTGTGGGCACAGTACCTTGAGTTTGCTCTGGGGAAACAGCACTTTCCCGCACGTCTGTCCGTACGTGGAGGGTGAAACCGATTTCGCACCTGGTTCTGGGAGTGGAGTTATGGCTGAATCCTAAATCAAACACTACATTTTATGCCTCTGATCACAGTTTGATTCCAGAATGAACACAGAATCTAAGTCTGAAAAATCAGAAGATATGAGATTCAGTTCTAAGACTCCTCTGAACTTTTTGAGCCAAGGACTTCCTCTTTTCTGCCAGACTTGGTGTTGTACAGATGCGTGTCCTGGAGCTGCCACAGCCATCTTGCAACTACAAGGACAGCCTGACTGAGAATGGAGCCAAAACACAGGTGAGCAGAACCAAGCAACAGACAAAGATAATCCAGATCCTGATAATGTTACTACAGTAAAACCTGCGAAAACCGGAACCTGTGTAAGGCAGAAACCTGTCAGAGAAGGAAAACTCAAATATTTTCCGCTAAAACAAAAGATAGACAAGTAGTAAGACTGCACTCTGTCAAAGGCAGAAAACTTGGGAGATCCTGAAAATCAAGGCAGTCCCCTTGAGTTTCGGCTCTCACAGTTTCACTGTACAAGCTCCTTACCGTGCTGCTCCTGAAGCGAGGTGAATTCTGGGCATTTTAGTTTTGTGGGCTCTTAAACCCACTCTTTGCTTAATTAATTCACCATGTTAAATATATCCTCCAACTTTAGTGAACATCTGTGAATATCAGTTCAGCTGTTTTCAGAGGCAAATTGATTTAACACGAACTGAGGAAGACAAAAAATTGATTTTAGTTACATAGTTTGGAAGGAATGAATAGTGTTCAGATACTGAGATAATACATCCTTGTATCAGTTTTTTTTGGTACTTAAAATAGCTTTTCAAGATTAGCAAGATGATTAAAAAAACCCAAAACCATGGCTGTAGAGTCAATTCTGACTCATAGCAACCCAATGGGACAGAGTAGAACTGTCCCATAGGGCTTCCAAGCAGAGCCTGGTGGATTTGAACTGCCAGCCTTTTGGTTAGCAGCAGTAGCTCTCAGCCATTACCCCACCAGGGTTTCCAGCAAGATGATAGAGATATCAAAATATAGGGTTTATGCAAAGTCTACAAACACATGGATATAATAAATTGTTGATTAATATTACAATAGAGTAAAATAATATTGTTTCCATAGTTGATAAACACCCTTATATGACATAAAATCCACTTAAAATTTAGTTGGGGATTTTAAGACAAATTAATGTGCAACAATATTTTATAATATACAGTCATGTATTATTGAGGAAAATGCCTAGCGTGTACAAAGTATTATTCAGGGAATTTAAAAGGTAGAAAAAAGAAATGAAGGAAGGAAAGGAAAGAAATTCATTCAAGAAATACAATTTTTGAGTGTCTACTCTATGGATTGACACAGTGGTTGCAACAATGGGCTCAAGCATAGCAACGACTGTGAGTGTGGTGCAAGACCAGGCAGTGTTTCATTCTGTTGTACATAGGGTCGCTATGAGTCGGAGCAGACTCGACGGCATCTACCAACAACAACTCTATACTAGACCCTATGTTGAGTTCTGGGGGCATGAAGTAGAAAAAAAAAGATATTGTTTCTACCCTCAAGGAGCTCAGTGTAATATGAAAGAAAAACATATAAATAACAAAGAGAAAAAAAATCTATAATACAGTAGATTAAGTTAGGGAAGTGCAGATGTATGTACCAGATGGTATAAGAACACAGAAGCATGAGAAACTAGTCCTGGCTAGAAAAGACTTCATGAAGAAGGTGACCTTTGAGCTGAGTCTTAAAGATTAAGTAGGAGTTTTCCAAGGCAAAATACTACCTATTCACTTACCTACACAGGTGCACAGCTAGGGGGCATCCATCAAGGCAGACAACAGACCACAGTTCTCTAGGGTAAGGAAGATAAAATAAATGCCAAAACACATGGATCCAACCAAGTCTTATTTCTTCTCTCAAACTTATTTATCAGATCAGACACTCTGCCTTTTGGGTAGATCACGTGAGGAGTGACAGTGATCAGAAAACATAAGGCAGGAGTAATGTTTGTGTTCTCTTTAAACTTTGGGTTTAATGGTTAAGCTTATGAGCAACAGGAGTGTAGAATCCCTCTGGGGAAGAAGGTCTGAAATTTATAAGTACAATCCTGTTCCTACTTTCATGAGGTTGCTTCCCACGAATACTAACCACACTTTAAAATGAGGGAAAAGAAATAGGTAGGTAACTTAAAGATTGTTGTTTTGTGTTGTCAAGTCAATTCCAACTCATAGTGACCCCGTGTGACAGAGTGAAACTGCCCAATAGGGTTTTCTTCACTGTGATCTTTACAGGAGCAGATCACCAGGTCTTTGCCCCTAAGAACTGCCAACCTCTTGGTTAACAGCTGAGTACCTAACCATTGTGCCACCAGAGTGCCTTAAAGTTATGTTCATACTCACTTCTAGGCAACATTTGCCCATCAAGATTTTTATCAATAACAAAACTAACATTTTTATCTCATCTGTCCAAATCTTATGTCTATTTCTCAATTAAATCCATACCTCAGAGCTGAAGAAAGGGGAGTTATTTATTATTTCCCTAAAATCTCAGTGGGAGGATTTTAAATAAGGAAGTGGCATAATGTAGGTTATGCTTTTTTTAAGATTGCTCTGACTGCGGGGTGGGGTGGGGAGAAATATCTTACAGGGGAAAGGGGGAAGGAGAGAGCTGGGAAACAGCAGCCACAGCAGGGAAGAAATGACAGTGACTTGCATGAGGGTGGAGACAGGGGGATGGTGAGGAGTGAGTGGAATCAGGACATGTTTTTGAGGGCAGTATTAGCTGATGCATTAAAGGTGTGGAAAGAGTAAGAGAGAAGTCATGGATAGATTGCTAGTTTTTTTACACAACTAATTAATGTATGGGGCATCACTGACTTAAACAGAAAAGACAGCAGAAGCAGGCTTAGAGGACACGTCAAGTTAGAGATTTATATTAGACATGAAGTGAAGATATCAGACATAGGTTTGGATCTGTGAGCCTGGAGTGGAGATGAGGACTAAAGATATAAGTCCTTAGCATAGTGACGGTGTGCCTTCAGAGGGACGGCTCATGCAATGTAAGTCTACTTATTAGAATAAAAGGATAATGTACACATTCCACACTTGAAGTCATTTCACGTGGAGTATCACAAGTGGAAAGATATTTTAGACACTGTTTTTTAAGAGAAGTTAGAAAGTTATTTCTCTAACTTGCTACTCAGGGCATTCTATGACAATATGACGACACTCGCAGGGATGCTTCAGTGCTGCACCCAAGGAAATGATCAAAGGCGAACGTATATTATAATCTGAACAGAAGAAACTTGTACAGGTGTGGATGGTGTGCACATTGGCATTCCATGACACTTATCTCTCCCTATCCAAAAGAATTCACATGTCCTCAGCCCGATAGTATCTCTTCATAGAGCCTGAGCATCTCTAAATCTTCCACATGGCAGTCACATGAATGGAGCTATCTGTGTTTCAATTTCTAGTTTAGGATTTAAACCCCATAACTAAATGCTAAAGCTACTAAGGATGTTTTCTATTTGAGAAATAAACAGATAAAAATGAATTGCTCAAATTCTTGTCCAAATGTCTTCTGATCTCATCGTCTGATCTCATGAGCCCTGTGGGTACACATGAGATATCATTAACATTGATAATTCAAATTTTGCCAGCTGATGCTTGACAAAGGACCTTGGGCAGGCCCTGCCTTCCTGTGTCCCGATTCAAAATCTCTTCCAGTTATTGCTGGAAGCACCTCTAGGAGGTTTCTCAGATGTGCTCAGGACTATGCATTCTTTGATATCTAACGCCTGAGATCATGGTCCTGGGGCACCTCCCACGACTGCTTTCGCCAGGGCTCACTGTGAGAACAGTGCTCTCCCTACCCAGAGTATTGTGTTTTGCTGCTTGCAAAGCTGCAGATCCTCCGGGTGTCCACCAGTCTGCTGCCCCTTCCGTCTCTCTGCACTGCTGAACCACATGGGGTGCGTACAGAAGCACGTCTGTATTCCAAGCCTTTCTGTTAGCGTCAGGATCTGGTCACCCTGGAACTCCACGCGTGTGGTGACCTCTCAGTTTAGGATCTAACTCTAGAGCTTTTCACATGTCTAGGGCACAGGGCACTTTCCTGAAACTTTCCTGACAGAGGCGTACAAAGCAGGGCATTTATTCTCTGGCACAGGGGGTGCACCACAGCAGAAGATTTCAAGCGTGGGCTCAGGCTCTCATTTGTCTGAAAGTATCCCTCCTCTTTCTCAGTCTGTCAGGACTTCCTACTCCTTTCATTGCTGTCAGATCCTGATCTCCATTACCGGGTGTTATCAAACTAAAATGGAATTTAACATTTGGTGATTCATGGATCTGCCTCCTCTGTGCCTGTACTTTCTACCTTTATCACCTACAGCAAGGTGGGAACCACTCTTCCACAGAGGGACGGTCATCGTGGCTTTACTTAAACCTGAATGTTTCTCATTATCCGCTTCCGTCCTCTCCTCCTTCTCTATCTCGGAGGATGTCCCTTCCTCTTCCTTGGCTTGCTCCTAGTTTCCATCTGCCCTGCATTCTCCAGGACTTGAAACCACTGATACGCCCTCTCCTGGGTTTTACATCAATCTCTCTACTGGCTGCTTCTCCTCCTCCATCCCTGGCTATGCTTAAGTCTGCTTAATACAGCTAGAAAACGCACAATTTCCAGCACAGTTAATATGTATGCCACAAAAAATAAAGTAAAATTATAAATTTAAAAAAAAGCTAAACATATTTTAACTCTATATAAATCAATACCAGAAAAAAAGTAACAAAGCAACTATTTAAAAAACTAAACACTACATAAAATACAGAAATTTTAGTTTAATTATGAAAACACAATATTTAAATACTATTTGATCTTTTACAAAAAGCTTTGATCACATGTCAATAGAGGCATGATTGAGTCACAAGCACATTTTTGTGCAAAAGTTTCCAACTCTTTTTTTTTTTTTATTGTACTTCAGGTGAAAGTTTACAGAACAAATAGTTTCTCATTACGCAGTCAGTATGCATATTGTTTTATGACATTGGTTAACAACCCCACAACATGTCAACGCTCTCCCTTCTCGACCTTTGGAGGACTGTTTTTCTTTTTTGGTGAAAATATACATAGCCGGAGATACACTATTTAAAAAATTTCTGCGTGTATAATTCAGTGACATTGACTACATTCTTTCAGTTGTGCTGCTATTCTCACTATCCTTTTCCAAATTATTCCATCACCATTATCTTCAACTCACTGCCCCTTAGAATTCCCATCAAACCTTTTGAGTTGCTGTTGTCAATTTCATCTCACATAGATAATTCTATTTTTTTTTTTTTTGGACTTTAGATGAAGGTTTACAGAACAGAATAGTATCTCATTAAACAGTCAGTACACATATTGCCCTATGACAATGGTTAACAATCCCACGGCATGTCAACACTGTCCTTTCTCAACCTTGGGTTCCCTATCACCAGCTTTCCTGTCCTCTCCTGCCTTCTAGTCCCTGTCCCTGGACTGCTGTGCCTCATTAGACCAGTTTTGTTTTATGGGGCTGTCCAATCCCCGGCTGAACAGTGAACCTTGGGAGTGACTTCATTACTGAGCTAAAAGGGTGTCTGGGGGCCATACTCTAGCGGTTTCTCCAGTCTCTGTCAGGCCAGTAAATCTGGTCTTTTTTTGTGTGTTAGAATTTTGTTCTACACCCTTCTCCAGCTCTGTCCAGGACCCTCTGTTGTGATCTCGGTCAGAGTAGTCAGTGGTGGTAGCCGGGCACCATTTAGCTGTACTGAACTCAGTCTGGTGGAAGCCTTGGTAGCTGTGGTCCATTGGTCCTTTGGACTAATCTTTTCCTTGTATCTTGTTCTCTTCATTCTCCCTTGCTCCCGAAGGGGTGAGACCAGTGGAGTATCTTAGATGGCTGCTCACAAGATTTTAAGATCCCAGACGCTACTCACCGAGGTAGAATGCAAAACATTGTCTTTATAAACTGTGTTATTCCAACTGAGCTGGATGTTCCCTGAGACCATGATCCCCATAACCCTCTGCCCAGCAATTCAGTCCCTCAGGGAGCTTCCATGACTGTTTCTTGTACCAGTTGTTCTGGCTTCCCCAGTATTGTGTACTGTTGTACCCTTCACCAAAGTTACCACTTATCTATTGTCTATTTAGTATTCCCCCCCCACCCCTCCCATCCTGTGTAACCAACGAAGATTGTTACTTTTTGTTTGTAAACTTTTTCATGAGTATTTAGAGTAGAGGTCTCATATAATATTTGTCCTTTTGTGATTGACTTATTTCAGTCAGCATAATGTCCTCCAGTTTCATCCATGTTATGAGATGCTTCACAGATTCATCGTTGCTCTTTATCATTGCATAATACTCCATTGTGTGCATGTACCATAGTTTATCCATTCATCTGTTGATGCACATCTAGGTTGTTTCCATCTTTTTGCTATTGTGAACAATGGTGCAATGAACATGGGTGTGCATATGTCTACTCATGTGATGACTCTTATTTCTCTAGGATACATTCCTAGGAGTGGGATTGCTGGATTGTATGGTATTTCTATTTCTAGCTTTCTAAGGAAGTGCCATATCGTTTTCTAAAATGGTTGTATCATTATGCATTCCCACCAGCAATGCATAAGTTCCAATCTCCCTGCAGACTCTCCAACATTTGTTATTTCCAGTGTTTTTGATTCATGAGTGCTTTTTTTTTGCGGTGCTAACTTTTTCTTTGATCCTCTTACTCTCCTGTGCTGAATTCCTTTTGTTTGTGGATTTTTTTTCATTTCTTTTGTTTTTGTAGGTTTTGTTTTTACTGAGACTTTATGTTTTCCTCTTTATTTTGATGAATAGGTTTGTTGACTTTCTTTGTGGTTACTGTGAAATTTACCCTTATCTTGCTAAGTTTGAAGCAGTCTATTATTACTTGGTATCACCTTGCCTTCCTCTCCATTAGTAGGTTCTATACCTACACCGTTTATTCCCTCTTTTATTGTTCTGATGTTGTTGTCATTTACAGATTAATTGCTCTGATTCCCTGTTGTATTTCTTTTGGTTTTGGATAGTCCTTGAGAGTACATTTCCTAGATTAGTATCTGGCTGGTACAATCCTGCATCCTACATTCAGCCTGTGAGCTGATGTTGTTTGTTCTCAGATTGAAGGACTCCCTTTAATAATTCTTGTAAGTTTGGTTTGGTTTTTACATAGTCCCTTAATTTCTGTTTATCTGGAAATGAACTAATTTCACCATCATATTTGAATAAGAGTTTTACAGGATATATTATTCTTGGCTGGCATTTTTTTTCTTTCAAGGTTTTATATATGTCATCCCATTGCCTTCTTGCCTGCATGGTTTCTGCCAAATAATCTGAGTTTAGTCTTATTGTTTCTCCTCTGTATGTGACTTTTTGTTTTTCTGGAGCTGCTCTCAGGATTCTTTGTTTGTCTTTGGTTTTGGCAAGTGTGATTATGATATGCCTTGGTGATTTTCTTTTGGGGTCTCTCCTACAGGAAGTTCGTTGAGCTTCTTGGATGGCCAGCTTTTCATCTTTCATAATATTGGGGAAGTTTTCTGTCAGCAATTCTTCGATGATCCTCTCTGTGTTTTCTGTTTTCTCCCCCTGTTCTGGAACACCGATCACTCCCAAATTTTTGCTTTAGATTGTATCCCACATAATTCTCAGTCTCTTCATTTTTCCTTGGTCTTTTTTCTGATTTTTCCTCAAATAATGTTCTATCCAAGTGTTTTTCTTCAGTTTCACTGATCCTGTCTTCCACCATTTCAAACCTGCTCCTGAGCCCTTCTATGACACTGTGCATTTCTGAAATCTTGTTGTTTATCTTTTGGATTTCTAATTGTTGTTTCTGTATGATTTTTAGTTGTGAATTTATTTTGGCATTTTCTTCCTGCATTATTTTCCTGAATTCTTCCATTGTTTGTCTGTATTTTCCATGAATTTGTCTATTTTTTCCTCATTTTTGTCTGCTTTTTGCTTCAACTCTTGGATAGCTCTGAATATTAGAGATTTGAATTCCTTATCAGGTAGTTCCAGTGCCTTTTCTTCCACTGGAAAGTCATCTGGTGTTTTATTTTGGACACCTACTGGAACCATCCTGTCCTGTTTTTGTAAATGTTTTGATATTGTCTGCTGTCTTCAGAACATTCAGTGGTTATTTTCCTCGTTTATTGATTGTAGATTTGTTTGTTTCGTCTTGCTTTTTTTGTTTCTGTTTGGCTATGTCTGAGCAGGCAGGCTGTGTGTTCTTTGTTGTTTGCTCGTCTGTGGGCATGATACTTTTTGCCTCCTTCTCCAATTAGCAGAGTCAGTCACTCAGATATAGTACAGCAGGGCAGGTCTAGCTGAAGAGGAGTTGCTGGGATGGGTTGTTTGTGGCACTTACTACAGCCACCTGGGGGGGGGCAGTAATCAGTGCAGGGCAGTTTCTGGTAGGCTGTGCCTGTGCTGCTTGGCGATGTGATGTTAAGTGAACAGTGTAGGTAGGCAAGATGGAGGGGAGAGATTGTGATGTGTGGAGCTATGATGGGTATGGGGGAGAAGAGAGAGGAACAGGAGCCAAAAATATACAAACAAAAAAGAGTGTTAGGGGAGCTTGCCTTTGGAGTGGAGAGATGAGAGACTATGAAATGGAGAAAAACAAAAAGGAGAAGAAGAAAAAGAAAAGAAAAAATGAATAAATAAAAATTAGAAAGAAAGAAGAAAAAGAAAAGCTCCCAGGGATCCCTCCAGTGCAGCCTTGAGGTCTGCGGAAGTTGCTTCCAGGCTGTCAAGTACAGCCTGGCTAGAATGGGTAGAGGTGTCACTCAGAGCCAGTTATTCAGGGGACAGGAAGAGAAGGAAAGTAAAGAGAGATGAGAAACTGAGTAATGAAGAAAGACAAAAAGGGAAAAGAAGACAAAACAAACAAATAAAAAAAAAAGAACAAGAAAATCCCCAAAGAAAAACAGAAAAAAAAAAAAAAAACAAGAAAAAAGAAATGTTCTCAGGGATCCCTCTGCGCATCTGTGCAAGCTGAGGGGATAGGTCCCAAGCCACACAGTACTGCCTCGCTAGAACGGGCTCCCAGTTCGATAAAAGAAAAAGAAAACAAACAAACAAAAAAGCCTCAGGATCCCACCAGTGTGGTGGCACGAGCCGAGAAGCAGTATCACATTCGAACGGAGTTTCGCAGCCTTTCAGGAAGAAGCAAAGATGGTGCATGGAGCCAGGTATTTGAGAGAAAGCAGGGGGAGGTGGTGAGAGGTAAGGAAGAAATCTAAAGAAGCAGAAAAAAGCAACACCAGCAGCCAACAAATGGCACTTAGGGAGGCAGTTAGTGTGGGCCAGTGGAACCCAAGTGACACCAGAGTGAAGGTGGTGCTTCCCAGCCAAGACACTGGCCGCAGGAAGCAGAGGAGGCTGAGTGGGGGTGAAGAAGGGTGGGGGTGGGTAAGCATATATCGCTGGTTACTGGTTGTTCTGTCTCCTGCTGGAAGCTCCATGAAGCTGCTTTCTCATACCCACTGTTCGCTGGTCTCTTGTAGGAGTCCAAGATGGTGGATCCGTGCTGCGTTCCTCACTCTCTGTTCTCTGTCAGTTTCTTACTCCATTCAGTGCTTGGCTGAATTCTTTATCTCTTCATTTGATGCTTTGGGTTTCAGGATTGCTGTTTTCTCCATTTGGTTTTTTTGATCTATGCTGTCTGTGGAGGGACAGCGTGCTGCTTCTGCCTATAGCACCATGTTGGCTGGAAATCAAAAGTTTCCAACTCTTAAGAATGTTTTCTGCTTCTACATTAGTTGGTGGAAATGATGAAGAGATAATTATAAGTTATCTCTAAATATTTTTTCCTGGCTCATTCATTCACTTTTAAATATTTCCACCTCTTGTTTGAGAAAATATTTTTCAAAGTTTTTATTTTTCAGAAATTGTATTAAGAGCAAGCTCTTGCTTTTTTCCAGAGAAAATATTTTTGATTCCTCTTTGTCTTCTTTAGTTTCATAGAAACTGATGAACATCTGAATTTCAATTTGTCATGTCCATATTCCACTTGTCTGAAAAGTCTTTGAGCTAGAGTAGAAATTGCCCTTACAATAAGGTTTGTATTGTCAATTGACTTCTTTTGGTTGTTGTTTATGAGAAGTTTTGAAATAGAGAAAAATGCTTTCTAATCAGCCAAATATGCTTGATGAAAATTTTAGTGCTGTACATGAGTACAGGAAGATCTCAAGATATGACTAATTTATATATTTTTTAATCTCAATAATATTGTTACATCAAAACCCATCAGTTTCTTGGACCTAAAAACAGCATGGTCTATCACAATATTGAAAAACAATATTATGATCTCTTCTCAGTTGATCCTCCAGAATTCTTAAATTAGATAAGTCACAATCAGAAAGGCTGGAATTCTTACTCTAATTCTTTTCCCTCCAGGGAAATGAAGTGAAAATTTCCAAATTATGGTAACACCAGTGGCACAGTGGTTAAGAGCTCAAGCTGCTAACGAAAAGGTCGACAGTTCGAATCTACCAGTGGCTCTTTGGAAACCCTGTGAGGCAGTTCTACTATGTCCTATAGGGTTGCTATGAGTCGGAATTGACTTGACGGCAACGGGTTTGGATTTTTTGTTTTTTTTGTTTTTTGTTTATGAAAAAGTTAGGAGGGAGAAGTGGTGTGCCACCCTAACATCTTCAGTAACCCCTTGTTACCCTTGTAATACAACGTGAATTCTCTTCTTTTGTCTGCAAGAGTCCACATGAATGAACAAGGCCCTACTTACCTCTCCAACATCATCTTCTACCACTCTGCTCCTTGTCAGGAGGCTGTACCACACTGGTCTTCTTTCCCTATTCCTGAACCTGCTAGGTTTGTTTCCACCTTAGGGTCTCAGCACTGGCTGATGCCAGTGCTAGGAACACTCTTCCTCCAGAGTCCTACACGGTTGGCTCATTCTCCATGTTCAAATGACAGTGGAATTCCCACCTCCTCCACCCCTGATTATCCATCTGCAGGAGTCCCCTAGTCAGTCTCTTTCCCATTGCCCAATGTATTTATTCATTTCCTCAATTTCACTACTGGATATTTTGGTTTCCTTTTTCTTTTTAACATTTCTTCCTCTCCTGCTGCCTCTCCCTAAGTTAACCATGAAAGGGGGAACTTTGACTGCCTTGTTGTTGTTGTTGTTAGGTGCCATCAAGTAGATTCTAACTCATAGTGACCCTGTGCACAACAGAACAAAACACTGCCCAATCCTGAGCAGTCCTCACAATCACTGCTATGTTTGAGCCAATTGCTGCAGCCACTGTGTCAATCCATCTTGTTGAGAGTCTTCCTCTTTTTCTCTGACTCTGCCTTACCAAGCAGATGTCCTTCTCCAAGGACTTGTCCTTCCTGATAACATGTCCAAAGGTACATAAGACGAAGTCTCGCCATTCTCACCTCTAAGGAGCATCCTGGCTGCACTGATTCCAAGGCAGATTTATTCATTCTTCTGGCAGTTCATGGTATATTCAATATTCTTCACCAACACCGTCCTTCAAATGCATCAATTCTTCTTTGATCTTCCTTATTCATTGTCTAGCTTTCGCATGCACATGAGGTGATTGAAAATACCATGGCTTGTGTCAGGTGCACTTTAGTCCTCAAAGTGATATCTTTGCTTTTTAACACTTTAAAGAAGTTTTTAAAGCAGCATATTTGCCCAATACAATATGTCGTTTGATTTCTTGACTGCTGCTTCCATGGATGTTGATTGTGGATCCAAGTAAAAAGAAATCCTTGACAACTTCAATCTTTTCTCCATTTATCATGATGTTGCTTATTGGTCCAGTTGTGAGGATTTTTGTTTTCTTTTTGTTGAGGTAGAATCCATACTGAAGGCTGTAGTCTTTGATCTTCATCAATAAGTGCTCTTAACTTTCAGCAAGCAAGGTTGTGTCATCTCCATATCGCAGGTTGTTAATGACTCTTTCTCCAGTCCTGATGCCACATTTTTCTGCATATAGTCCAGCCTCTCAGATTATTTGCTCAGCATACAGATTGAGTAAGTGTAGTGAAAGGATACAAACCTGACTCACATCTTTCCTGATTTTAAACTACTCGGTCTTCCCTTGTTCTGTTCAAACTACTGCCTCTTGTTCTATGTACAGGTTCTGCATGAGCACAATTAAGTGTTCTGGAATCCCTATTCTTTGCAATGTTATCCATAATTTGTTATGATCCACACAGTCAGATGCCTTTGCATAGTCAACAAAACACAGGTAAACATCTTTCTAGTATTCTCTGCTTTCAGCTATACTACTATATACTCAGTTCCTAGAACAATGCCTGGCACATAGTAGGCACTCAGTAAATATTTACTATGTGAATGAATGAAGAAATAAATGAAGTCTCCCTCATTCACTTGTGAGAATCAGGAATCACATTCATTCTTCCCACAGCCTTAATCCCTAAGTCACCATCTCTGTGCCTTTTTCACTTCTCTACATACCTTCACAATTGCCTAAGGTAGTTCTACTCTTCACGTACCAAATTCTGCTCTTGAGAAAAAAAAATATATCAAACTCATTCACACATATGGCATTAATGATTAACAATATATTGAATTGTTGTCAATCTGTTGGTCTATATATTTCTTTTCACTCTCTTAACGGTGTCTTCTGATGAACAGAAGTTTTTAATCTTAATATAATTAAATATATCAATGCTTCCCTTTATTTTTAGCTCTGTATGTGTTCTTTTCAAGAATAAGACTGTAAAAGACTTGTTTTACCTCTTACATTAAGCTATTTAATGCTTCTGAAATTGATTTTTGTGAGGAAGGAGATGAAAGACACTTTTTTCCACATGAATATCCAGTTGAGCCCTTTGTTTTCTACTACACTACTTTGTCACACTTTTTATAAATCAGATAAGTTTGTTTCTGGACTCTGTTCTGTGCCTTTGGTCATTTTATCTACACTTGAACCAATATAATACTGTTTTAATTACTATAAATATGCTGTTATTGTTGTTAGTTGTCGTCGAGTCCGTTCCATCTATGATAATCCCATATGTGCAAGTACAACTATTCCACAGGGTTTTCAAAGCTGTGGCATTTTAGAAGCGGGTCATCAGACTTGTCTTCCCAGGCACCTCTGGGTGATTTCAAACAGCCAACCTTTCAACTAGCAGTTGAGCGCTTAACCATTCCTAATTTTCTGTAGAAATATGGACAGCCAGACATTTTTACCCCAAGTCAAAAAGGAAAAAAACAATCAAAGGATCTTTCCACATATAAATTGAATAAATTATCTGAGGTTGCCTAGGTCAGAGAATTTGCATATTTTTTCCTCCACTCTGCACAGATAGAGGCATTGAGAGTCCTGAAACAGAACTGGCTTGTGCCCTTCTTGTTTCCACAACATGAAATTGTCAGTTGACAAGGCTCACCTTCCTACCCAGAGCATCAAAGAGGCAAAAATCCCCACCAGCTATTTGAGGAAATTTAGCAAGATGAAAGAAAATCAAGTTAAAAACAAAAAAATATACTCCTATAATTTAACTTAGGAGAAAGAGAAATTAGTTAGGAAACAGAACACTTTAAAAAGACAAAATTCTAGCTAGTATGTTCAGAGATATTTAAGACATCATCACTTATATAAAATAAACATAGGATGTGGGAAAAAAAAAACTCTTGAATGGTAAAAATATAATTGACCAAAAACAAATCCACAAAAGATCCGACAGCCGACTAAAATGAGTTTCAAGAATGAATTGGTAGAAAGAAATTATTAAAGGAGGAAATCATCAAGGAAAGAAAAGAAAATAATCTTCCAGATGTAGAGGATGCCACTGAAAAATAGCACTGCATGCCAAGGGCAATAAGTGACTAAAAACCCACACATATCCCTGTGGACAACAGAGAGAGGGAAAAAACAAACACAGACACACACAGATTACTCAGCAATAAACAAGAAACAGAGGACATCAAATTTCACATGGATGCACAGGAGTCTTGAAACAGTTACAGCTGAGGACACAAGAAAAATTAAATTTATTAAATACAGAAATAAGCCATACAAATTTCCCATGGAGTCAATAATTCTGAAATTTTTATATTATACCAAAATATAAATAGCACACTTATTGTGAACTATTCTTTCTATATTTTAGATGCTCCCGAGTTAGTTCACTATGTCCCCTGACACACCCTCCTGTTCAGAGGAGCAATCAAGGTTACCTTTTCTACTAAACCCTCATAATTTCAAATGCTCCCCCACCCACCCACCAAAGGTAGGGATGGGGGTACTACTACAGTATTTTTATCCTTTTACAGATTTATAAATTTGAAAATAAGATGGATGTATTTTGCTAGCATAGTTTTTCATCTTCATCTTTCTCTTCTATTTTCTGTTTTTCAGTTCTTTCTCAACTTTGCAAAAGGCATTCAGAGTCTCTTCATGATTCTTACTCACATTAGTGAATTTACTGCTGGAAAAAAACAGCAGCATAGCATATAGTACAGAATAACCAGTTTCTGCAGTGGTCATCCTGCCTGTTAACCCCCGTGGGCCTTAGCCCTCTGGTCTGCAGCATCGAGGCAGGGGTAGAGATTCCAGTTTTAACTTTCCTTTTCTTAAGCCATCCCTAAAGCACAAGGCTCATGAATTCTGCTGTAGTAAACTGACCCCTCTCGAGAAACATTTAAATTTTCCTATATTCTTAGAAGAGTAAAACTTGTTTGTTTTCCATGGCTGCCAAGTAGAAACATATTGAAGGGATATTTGATTCGGTTTTCCTCAAAGGTCGCTTCTTGTATGCCTGTGAACTGAGTTCAATGTTCTTGCAATGCAGTCAACTTTGGTATGACTGAGGAATTTTTCCCCCATATTTATGCTATAAGCAAAGTCAGTTGCCATCGAGTCGATTATGACACATGGTGACCCCATGTGTGTCATAGTAGAACTGTGTGCCATGCGATTTTCAACAGTTGATTTTTCAGAAGTAGATCACCGTGCCTTTCTTCTGAGGTTCCTCTGGGTAGATTTTAACCTTCAATCTTTCAGTTAGCAACTGAGCACAATAACCATGTCCACCACGCAGGGACTCCGTTTATGTTTTAAGTGCATATATTTTTTATCTAAGAGTCTGCTCTCCTGCCAGGACATTTTGCATACCATCTACTGACCTTGTCAAATTACAGAAAGGCGTCATCTTCTTTCCCAGCATATATGCACAATCTAAAAATAAAATCTCTAATTAACAAAGAGTTACATATTTTTTATGACTCTCTGTACTTAGGCATGTTATATCACTTACTGTTCTGTATCATAATTTTCTTTTTACTTGTCTTTCTTTGAGGGTTGCCAGATAAAATACAGGATACTCAGTTAAGCTTGAATTTCAGATAAACAACAGATAAGACTTTATTGTAATATGTCACCAAAACTTCATGGATATACTTACATTAAGAAAGTATTCTTTATCTGAAATTCAAATTTAACTGGATGTGCTGTGTTTTTATTTGCGAAATCTGGTAATCCTAGTCTCTTTCCAAGTAGATAACAAGATTTTGTATCTTGTTCATTCCTGTGTCCCCAACCCAAGCACAGGATCTTCACATATTAGATACTCAATTTTGTTGAATTAATTAATGAAAATACAAAACGAACAAATATAAGATGGATAGTGTCAACAAAAATATGTATAAGCTGAAATGAGATATTCAATTGAGCTAAACTCAGCGTATGATTAGTATAGACTTGGTTACAGGATAATTGTACACAAATTTTGAATATTTAATCATATGTGAGAATTCTGATGTCTAATTCAAACTCTTTATAATCTCTTCAAACTTTTGATTGTGACCCTAATACTCCCCAGCATGTTTTCTCCTTTTCAAAATGGGCGACTGAGAGCTTGACGTGACACCCCACAGGAAGATTAGAGCCCAGATGTCAGATATGTATATCTTTAGCCCAATAAGGAAATGTCCGGCAGGTATCTCTTTGGTATGATCAACAGTCTCTTGTAATTACCTTGTAATGAATAATGACACTTCTAACCTTTGTAAAAATCATATATAAGCTCTAATGTAAACATGCCTTTTGGGACTCCATAGAGACACCCGCGTTGCTGTCGGATCCCTGGTGGTGTACACTTCCTAAAATAAAACTTTCTCACTCTTTGGGTACCTTTCATTGGCTCAACTGCTCCAGGGCACGGACCCTATTTGGGTAACATGATGAAGTGTTACACTTAAGAATGGCCTCAATATACTTACTACACCATTTCTAAAAGACGGAGAACACTGATGGACACAAGCAGGAGGGTTAAGTACAAACTATCGAATCGGAATCTAATTTGCTCTGTGAAATTTCCACCTAATGCACAATTTAAAAAAGTAAGTAGGAGGGTCATGGAAACTCCAGCTGAGAACCAAACTCTCTTTGACAGTATTTTCCCTTGACACCAGGGGCTAGTAATCAAGGATATAATTGGGTTAATATACCAATAAAATCAAACAATTTTCCGCAGGAAATTAAGAAAACAACAAAACTTTCCATTCAGTGAGGAAAGAGCATTTTGGGGAGATTTGAACATGAATTACACGCAACCCAGTACATATCTATAAAATAAAACAAAAATAAGCCTAAAATTGCCTCTATGTACCATACTTTATCCATACTTTATTTTGTTCAATTTCATTTTATGATTTCTCTCTTTCCTCTCTCATTCTAAAATTGAAAAAACTTGGTTTTTATTTTTTTTAATAAATTTCTGCTGACTATGTCCTGTACATCAGCATTTTAAAGAATAGAAAAGCATTTTTATAGCTTCTTATAGAAGATAGTGCACTCAGTTTGTCACCAAAGATGTGTGTCCATCTTCTGCTTACTAGAATATGCTCTTATACCAGTCTCTCTGAGTCTGTTTATCCAGCTACAAGAAAGGGGTCAGGATTCCTCCTTCATGTGGTTATTATAAAGATCAAATGAGAACGTATATATGAAAACAAGAGTAGAAAGCTCTATAGGTACACATTCATTACCAGGGTGGAAAAAATAAAAGGTGTCTACATGGAATGTAAAGAGTTAAGCACGAGGAATCACCTTGGAAGTTTCCATTAGGGCATTTGTCGACAAAGGATAACTAGTCTGCTCAATTACTTTTAATTCAAAATCTACAACCACCTGTTCAGGGTCTATTGTGGTAGAAACTAGAAATACTGAGTTAAAAGAGGTAGGATTCCTGACCAAAAGGAGCTACACATTCTTGCTGCTTTTAATGGGGCTTAAAATCCAACCACATATCTAAAAAGACTAGATAGATAGGTGGGTAGATAGGTAGATAGGTAGGTAGATAGACAGGTAGGTAGGTAGGTATAGGTGTAAGTATAGATATAGATACAGGTGTGTGTGTGTACATATATATATATAATACATGAATATATATGTATATATATATACACATACACACACAATGATCAAACTCTGTTACTAAATGGAAAACAAACCAACCAACTCTTAAATAAATTATTTCAGGACTTTGCTCAAGATCCCTGCTTAGCAGAATAGTGTTTTCCAAGAATGCTTTGGGCCCTTGCTCTTTCCAAGATAAATTGTTTTTCCCCCTCTGTCCTTCCCCCTGGCCCGAGGAAGAACAGATTCACCTCTAGAGCCTCTGGAGGGCACAGCCCTCTGACACCTTGATTTTTGCTCAGAGAAACTGATTTTGGACTTCTGGCCTCCCAAACTGTGAGAGAATAAATTCTTACTTAAAACCACCAAATTTTTGGTGATTTCCTACAATGCCAATACATATACATGTTTCCTACTGGTGTTATAGAAAATTACCACAAATTTGGTGACTTTAAGCAACAGAAGTTTGTTGTTTCACAGTTTTGGAGGCCAGAAGCGGTTCATTGGTAGAATTCTTGCCTTTCATGTGGGAGACCTGGGTTTGATTTCCACCAATGCACCTCAGGTGCAGCCACCACCCATCTGTCTGTGGAGGCTTGCATGTTGTGGAGGCTTGCATGTTGTTGTGAGCTTCCAGACTAGGAAGAACTGGGAAGAAAGGCTTGGTGATTTACTTCCGAAAATCAGTCAACGAAAACCCTAAGAATCACAATGGTCCAATTTGCAACCAATCATGGAGATAGTGTAGGACTGGGCAGCATTTCATTCTGTTTTGCGTGGAGTCACCACAAGTCAGGGACCAAGTCAACAGCAGCAGCTAACAACAATTTTATATATATGTGTGTGTATATATATATATATATGTATATATATATATAAACCCTGGTGGCACAGTGGTTAAGAGCTTGGCTGCTAACCAAAAGGTCAGCAGTTTGAATCTAGCAACTACTCCTTAGGAACACTATGGGGCAGTTCTACTCTGTCCTATAGGGTCACTATCAGTAGAAATTGACTTGATGGCAATGGGTTTGGGTTTTTTTTTTTTTTGGTTTTATATATATATATATATATGGAACCCCGGTGGTAGAGTGGTTAAGTGTTTGGCTGCTAATCAAAAGGTCAGCAATTTGAATCCACCAGCTGCTCCTTGGCAACCCTATGGGGCAGTTCACTCTGTCCTATAGGTTTGGTATGAGTTGGAACCAATTCGATGGCAGTGGGTTTGGTTTTGGGTTTTATATATAGATATAGTGTATGTGTATAAATGTGTGAGTATAACTATAATTGCACTTAAAAACAAGATGGAACACTCTAAGGGGACTAGAACTTGGAAAAAATTCCTAAATGAAAAAAAATCACAGGGATTGAATGGATTAAAAAAACACACACACAACACCAAAAATTTATGCATGATTGAAAATGTGAGATTTGTACCAAAAAACTCTACACCTGGAGTATGATGGGTACCAGAAGCAATAAACATGGTCATTTGTAAGAGCAGCCCAGCAACCTGTGTCCTGTTGACTAGTCACAGTGATGGGAGTGATTGTTACAATATGAAAGAGTCAATGAGGAAGATTAGATTAGAGAGCATGGAGAATGGACAATGTGCGTGTGACTGTGATACCTAGAGGAATGAGGAGCACCCACACTCAGAAAGAATGGGCACTAAGTTGCAAGCACACAGGGCTTCCCCCATACTTTCAGTGAATCAGTGTTCTGGTAGTTTACACAAACACTTACAGCCACACAATTGAAAATGAAATATTCACTACAAAGAGGAGACAATCAGGAATAATGAGATATTTGAGGAAAGCCAACACATAAGTGAAAGAGAGAATAGGTCAACACTTGGGAAGAACTTACAATGAGGGAAACACCGCTAACAGAGCAAGCTGAATAGAGCGTTAAAAAGAAAAGGCATAATTAATATCCTCAGGAGACATGCAAAAGGCTAAAGAGTCATAAGAATAACAAATTACAGATCATAGAAATTAAAATTTGGTTATTTAAATGAAACCTTAAGGGATGATCTGAAAAGTAGAACACACACAGCCAAAGACAGGTGTAGTAAGAAGAATGAGCCAAAGAATTCTCCCAGGAAGAATACAAAGGAAAAAAAGAAGAAGGAAAGTACAAAAGAAAACTTAAAGACTTTGTAGAATAGACCCAAAATTTCCATACTCATTTCAGAGTAGTTCCAGAAGGTAAGAATAGACCAAATGAAGGAGAAATGACATTTAAAGATATGATATAGGAGAATCGTGCTTGCTTTGACAGCACAGATACTAAAATTGGAATGACACAGAGAAGATTAGCATGGCCTCTGTGCACGGATGACATGCAAATTCAGGAAGCATTCCTTATTTTTCACCAAATGAGCAACTCCTGTCCAAAAGCAAGATGAGAAAGCAGGAAGGGATAGGACTTGGACAAATGGACACAGGGAACCCGAGGTGAAACGGGGGAGTATGCTGTCACATTGTGGAGATCGCAACCAATGTCACAAAAAAATACATGTATAAATTTTTGAATGAGAAATTAACTTGAGCTGTAAACTTTCACCTAAAGCACAATAAAAAATAAAAAATAAAAAAGATATAGGAGAATTACCTTAATCTCAGAAAGAAAGACATGAGTTCTGAGATTAAAATTTCTTACTGAAAGCCGAACAACAAAAATAAAAACAAAAACTACACCACTTTTAGTGTAATTTCAGAACACCAAAAATTCTGGAGAAAAAGCCTTAGAACTTCCAAAGAACAACAAAAGTTACCTACAAATGACCAAGAATCCACTGATGTTGTTGTTAGGTGCTGTTGAGTCGGTTCCGATGCATAGCAACCCTACATACAACAGATGAAACACTGCCCGGTCCTGCACCATCCTCACAATCGTTATGCTTGAGCCCATTGTTGCAGCCTCTGTGTCAATCCATCTCATTGAGGGTCTTCCTCTTTTTCATTGGCCCTCTACTTTACCAAGCATGAAGTCCTTCTCCAGGGACTGATCTCTCCTGATAACATGTCCAAAGTTTGTGAGACATAGACTCACCATCCTTGCTTCCCAGGAGCATTCTGTTTGTACTTCTTCCAAGACAGATTTGTTCGTTCTTTCGGCAGTCCATGGTACATTCAGTATTCTTCGCCAACACCAAATTTGGAGGCATCAATTCTTCTTTGGTCTTCGTTATTCATTGTCCAGCTTTCACATGCATATGAGGTGATTTAAAACACCCTGGCTTGGGTCAGGCGCACCTTAGTCTTCAAGGTGATATCTTTGCTTTTCAACACTTTAAAGAGTTCTTTTGCAGCAGATTTGGCAATGCAATGCATCTGATTTCTTAGCTATGCTTCCAGAGACGTTGATTGTGGATCCAAGTAAAATGAAATCCTTGACAACTTCAGTCTTTTCTCCATTTATCATGATGTTGCTTATTGGTCCAGTTGTGAGGATTTTTGTTTTCTTTATGTTGAAGTGTAATCTATACTGAAGGCTGTAGTCTTTGATCTTTATCAGTAAGTGCCTCAAGTGTTCTTCACTTTCAGCAAGCAAGGTTGTGTCATCTGCATAACGCAGGTTGTTAATGAGTCTTCCTCCAATCCTGATGCCCCGTTCTTCGTACAGTCCAGCTTCTTGGATTATTTGCTCAGCATACGGATTTAATAGATATGGTGAAAGGATACAACTCTGACGCACACATTTCCTGACTTTAAATCATGCAGTATCCCCTCTTTCTGTTTGAACGACTGCCTCTTGGTCTACATACAGGTTCTCCATGAGCACAATTAAGTGTTCTGGAATTCCCATTCTTTGCAATATTATCTGTGATTTGTTATGATCCACACAGTCGAATGCGTTTGCATAGTCAATGATAAACTGGGAAACATCTTTCTGGTATTCTCTGCTTTCAGCCAGGATCCATCTGACATCAGCAGTGATATCCCTTGTTCCACGTCCTCTTCTGAATCTGGCTTGAATTTCTGGCAGTTCCCTGTTGATATACTACCGCAGCTGCTTTTGAATGATCTTCAGCAAAATTTTACTTGTGTGTGATATTAATGATATTGCTTGATTATTTCCACATTCAGTTGGATCACCAAGAAAGGTGATAAACATGCATCTCTTCCAGTTGGTTGGCCAGGTAGCTGTCTTCCAAATTTCTTGGCATAAATGTGTGAGCACTTTCAGTGCTGCATCTTTTTGTTGAAACATCTAAATTGGTATTCCGTCAATTCCTGTTGCCTTGTTTTTTGCCAGAGCCTTTGGTGCAGCTTGGACTTCTTCCCTCAGTACCATCAGTTCCTGATCATATGCTGTCTCCTGAAATGGTTGAAAGTTGACCAATTATTGTTGGTATAGTGACTTTGTATTCCTTCCATCTTCTTTCAATGCTTCTTGCATTGTTTAATATTTTGCCAATAGAATCCGTCAGTATTGAGACTAGAGGCTTGAATTTTTTCTTCAGTTCTTTCAGCTTGAGAAATGGTGAACGTGTTCTTCCTTTTGGGTTTTCTATCTCCAGGTCTTTGCACATATCATTATAATACTTTACTCTGTCTTCTCGAGCTACCCTTTAAAATCTTCTGTTCAGCTCTTTTACTTCATCATTTCTTCCTTTCTCTTTAGCTACCCAACTTTCAAGAGCAAGTTTCAGAGTCTCTTCTGACATCCATTTTGGTCTTTCCTTTCTTTCCTGTCCTTTTAATGACTTTTTTGCTTTCTTCATGTATGATGTCCTTGATGTCATTCCACAACTCTTCTGGTCTTTGGTCATTAGTGTTCAATGCATCAAATCTATTCTTGAGATGGTCTCTAAATTCAGATGAGGTATACTCAAGGTCATACTTTGGCTCTCGTGGACTTCTAATTTTCTTCAGCTTCAACTTGGATTTGCATATGAGCAATTGATGGTCTGAAGAAAATTAGAACAAGTCCGCTGCTATTAGTCTTCTGATAAGTAATACTGGAGACAATAAGATGATGAAAAAATACCTTCAAACTTTGACCTTAGAATTCCAATCTTATCCAAATTATAAAGATTAAAAAAAATTTTAAACGTGCAAAAAATTTAGAATATTTACCACCAAAACTCTTTCTGCAAGAATATCATGAGGATGTACACCAGTGAGAAAAATATTATCCCTAGAAGAAGTTGTTGTATTCCAGAAGCAATGATAATCAAAGAAATTACTAAGACCTATTGAGAAGTCTGAACATATATTAATTATCTAAACTGAAACTTCTGAATGATAACAACAAAATATATCAAAAGACTTGGAGAAGGGAGCAGAGGGACTTTTAAATGCACCGATTTTCTTATCTTATCTTGTTCAATTGAAGGATATAGTTACTAGTTAAACTTGGACATTGTTAGAAAAAATTACATATTTCATTACATGAGACAAAAAAGTTCACCTTTATAGAACAGAGTGAGAATATAAAACATTTAAATAAGTAAAAAAGGGAAAGTGGAAGAGACTGCATAGGCCCAGCTCACTATTATTTATTCCCCATTGCTAACCGCCACATTGTCTCTTGATTTTTCCCTCCCGTTCTAGTCTCTACAAAAAGGTTTAAGATTAACCGATGTTCCTCTCTGGAGGGTGGAAAACAAGTGATAATGATCTAAGAATGAAAAACCAAACAAAGCACCCATCTTGTGACAAGAAAAAGCAGGATGTCACCAGACAATCCCCAAAGATGTCACCAGATAACCTCTAAGAATACCAGTAGAAGGTTAAC
Source organism: Trichechus manatus latirostris (assembly GCF_000243295.1). Classification (NCBI taxonomy): domain Eukaryota; kingdom Metazoa; phylum Chordata; class Mammalia; order Sirenia; family Trichechidae; genus Trichechus; species Trichechus manatus. The sequence goes on along the minus strand of NW_004443962.1, from coordinate 21,950,188 downwards.
TCATCTAAGACATCATCACCTCAAGGAGAAACAACCACAAAACATCCATAATCCTGTCCCTACAAAAGACTTCAGCCGAACTCCAGTGGGGGAGACGGTTTTTTTAGAGGAATCTATTCCCCTCCGTCTCCTATATATTGATATATAATAAACATCTTGCTGCTCACCTCACCCCTGTCTCAGAATTGGCTATTGCGGCAGGCGGCTCCAATCCGCGTTATTGCGGTAACAAAAGGAACAAAGGCAGGAAAGGGGGGGACAACAAAAGCATGATAAATAGAAAATATGAAATATTAAGTAAGGAGTAAATTCAGTCATACCTAAACTCATCAAAAATGAAGGAGTTATATTAACTATTAAAACAGAAATTCATTTTTTTTAACCCAAGCATATATTATTTAATCATATCTATAGTGGAAAATTACAACAGCGGTTGTCAATGATGGTGGGGTTTATTGATTGGAAGGGGGAATGAAGGAACATTTTGGGGTGATAGTCATGCCCCACATCTTGAGATTTGTGCTTTTCATGGCATACAAATTTTACATAAAAAGAAAAAAACTCTAAACAAATATTGAAATCTAGTGAATGATATTCAAATTAAAATATTTAGCTGGGAGTACACTGACTACAATTTACCTTGAAATATATATCAGTGGAATAAATGGATTATCAGAAGAATGGATAAATACATGACAATGCAAGTATAGTAGAATGCTAATGGTAACAAATGTTGATAGCAGCATAATTTGCACAGCATAAAAGAGGAAACAACTCAAATGTCTATCAACTGATGAATGGATAAACAAAATGCAGTATATCCATACAATGGATTATTATTCTGTCATAAAAAATGAATGAAGTACAGATACATGCTACAACATGGATTAACCTTGAAAACATTTGCTAAGTAAAAGAAGCCAGACATAAAAGGCCACATCTAATATGGATCCCAATTATATTAAATGTCCAGAATAGACAAATCCATAGAGACAGAAAGTAAGATTAGTGGTTGCCAGGCGCTGAGTGGAGAGGGAAACTGAGAGTGACTGCTAATGTGTACTGGGTTTCTTTTGGGGGTGAGAAAAATGTTCTGTCTCCAAGTATTGTATTCAGGTACATACTTAGAATTAGAGTGATGTTTTGGTCATGAAACATTTCATTTTATACTTACATAGTTACATAGCTTAGATGCCATTTTCCAGAGAGCTATGTTTCATAAATCCATAGATTTCAGGTTTGTTTTCCCTAAGATTCTTAGACACCAGGTACATCCAGCTAAAAGCACTTCGTAAATAGTGGCCATCTAAAATACCTCTACTAGTCCCATCCCAGCTGGAGCAAAGGAGAATGAAGAAGACCGAAGACACAAGGGAAAGGTTAGTCCAAGGGACTAATGGACCACAACTACCACAACCTCCACCAGACTGAGCCCAGAACAACTAGATGGTGCCCAGTTACCACCACCGACTGCTCTGGCAGAGATCACAATAGAGGGTCCTGGACAGAGCTGGAGAAAATTTTAGAACAAAATTCAAATTAAAAAAAAAAAGTCCAGGTTGCTGGTCTGACAGAGAAAAGACCTACCCATCTACTCCATTCTAACAGGAATGGTCTTTTTCCACGCTTCACATATTTTTAGTGACTAGGGTGGTAAGTGATTGTTCATCCCCTAGCCCAATGCTGCAACAATCTCAGCCACTGATTTTTAAAGGCATCAGTTCCCACAGTGATTAGTATACCCCATAGTCCTTGCTGGGTGAGGATAAAATCTTTTTCCCACTATTGTTGATGAGTATGGGTTCCATAATAATAGAGTGATTATTAGAGTAATTATTCAATTAATTTATTCACTAGCCACAAGTCAAATGAGAACTGTAGTCATCTACCTGTATTTAAGTCACCAGCGTGTGCAGTGTCACTTCTTTTCTCCAAATTGTCCAGGCAAAGTGTCTAGGTAAAGCTTGTAAATCAGCAAGGGGTCCAATTTCCCTTTCCCAGGGACAAAGGTCCTGAGGTTTCTCCTAATATCAGTCAGTGCTAGCTCTGAGAGAGATAGCCTGTCTGAAATGGTCTTATGGAAATAGTGCAATTTCACCCCTCCCTGGGACTGTGACCCATTTGCAAGTGCTCCTTGCTTCTGCTATGATCACTCCATGATTTCAGTTATTACCCTTTTGACAAGCCTTTTCCTCCCAAGATTAAATTTTTTGACTCTTTGTCTTTTTCAGTGACACTCTGCCAAGCATGATGTCCTTCTGCAGGGACTGGTTCCTCCTGATAACACGTCCATCTAGCTGGTAATAGACCAAAGAAGAATTAATTCCTTTGAATTATGGTGTTGGTGAAGAATATTGAATATATCATGGACTGCTAGAAGAACAAACAAATCTGTCTTGGAAGAAGTACAACCAGAAAGCTCATTAGAAGTGGAGATGGTGAGACTTCATCTTACATGCTTTAGACATGTTATCAGGAGGGACCAGTCCCTGGAGAAGGACATCATGCTTGGTAAAGCAGAGGGTCAGTGAAGGAGAGGAAGACCCTCAATGGGATGGACTGACTCCATGGTTACAACAATGGGCTCAAGCATAACAACAATTGTGAGGATGATGCAGGACCGGGCATTTTTTCCTTCCATTGTACATATGGTCACTGAGTGAGAACTGACTCGACGGCACTTAACAACAACAACAACTGGTAATAACAGCAGCTAGTGTTTAAAAGGTAAAGAATGCTGCTTGGAAATTGAATGATATTTACAGTTAGCCCAAATATGGCTACATAGGGTGAAGTTATGACCTACCCAAAAGTACCTTTAGGAAAAACAAATTGCCATAGAGTGAACTTTGACTCATGACAATCCCATGAGTGTCACAGTAGAACTGTACTCAATAGTGATTTCATGGTTGTTTTTTTCAGAAGTCAGTCACCAGGCTTTTCTTCTAATGTGCTTCTGGGTAGACTCAAACCGCCAACCTTTAGGTTAACAGCCGAGAGCATTAACTATTTGCATGACCCAATATACACTGTCAGATTTAACAGCATAGGTATTGTGTCTTGTTCATTTATATCACCTTCTTTGTGCACATCTGAATCTAAACCCAAGGCCTGATATGACCAGATCAGCCAAGATGAAAAAAAATTTATATGGTGGGAAATTTTAAAGTTGTGTAATTTTCTCCTTCGTGAAACCCTCATTCCCATCTGGAGATCTTAGAAATCATTCCAGTGGCGTCCTCACTTAACTTCCGTTCATATTCAGTCATTTAAATGACCAATCCAACTCAAAATCTTTTTCAACATGTCTTCAAAAGCAAGTGTTTCAAGTCTCATTCCATTTTCCCAATGAAGCCACTGCTGAGGGTGTGAAGGAATGTGATAGAGCCACTCAATATTATTTTTCCTTGCTCATTTCTGTACATCAGCAGAAGAAAGACATGTATCTTAGCCAGAAGAAACACATCCAAGTGGGTTGAATTGATGAATAATTTGCTCCTTCAAACTTTTCTTTGTATTCTCCAATGTTGTTTCAATTACCCATCGGAGTATGATTTCAATCTCAGTTAACCCACTTGTAGCTCCCTGGGACTGCCAGTAACGGTAGAATGTAATCCACTTGCCAGCTATGCATAGGCTCTAGCTCTCAAGGAATCTTACTCAAGCTTTTTTAAGGGATTTCTTTCTTAATGACAAAGGTGCAGTTTCTTAGCACATTAGTCATCAGGTGCAACGGTAATGTGCATCTCTGTCCATCAATGCATGGCCTGAGTTCCTTTCTGCCCATTTGTTTAATTAACCCAGGGAGCTGCTAGCTAGGGATATGACTAAGGCATCTTCCTTAGTCTTCCAATCCCTTTGTGAGCCAGCAACTATATTGTTTTGTTTTTATGGGACTCTAGATGACCCTCTTTAATTTTTCCTCTGAATTCCTACAGGGTATTCTAAAACTGAGTACCTCATACAGACATCTTCTTTATGTCCAACCATCTAAGGCCCAAGTGCCTGACTGTATAAAAAGGCCACCGGCTATAACAAGTTGCTATTGAGTCTATTCTGACTTATGGTAACTCCATGTGTTTCACGGTAGATTTGCACTCCATAGGGTTTTCAATGGCTGCGACCAAGAGATTTTAAGTATCCAAACAACTACCTGAGGACAGAAGACTTACTCCACTTCCAATGTTATGTAGACAACTCCCCACTCTGCCCATTGTACAGATTTGCATTGCCTACTTCCCTTAAGATTTTACCCTTTGCAGGGTACTGCTGATTCCCACACAGCAATGTGGTCCTCAATCAGAAACTCCAATTAGTGATCTTTGAACACGGCCATGAAACAGGCCTTGCCTCAACTGGGAGAAATGTCATAGGTTCAGACAGAGATGAGGCCAGGGAGGTCCTCACAAGCCTCTATTATTGCCTTACAGGCAGTGAAGCAAACTGCTGCTGTATGTGGTGAACACACCCTGGACTTTACCCCTTAGTGTGCTCTTGAGGATACCACTTCCATTTTATGCATGAACTCTGCTAGGCTGCTTCTTCCCTGTTCAACTGTCTCTCTGGCATCATCAAAGGCATGTTCAGTATTACTGGCCTCAAAGTAGCTGATGTCTTTCTATGGTGAAGGCAGTTTTAACTAAGCCAAGTACTAAGCTAGCAATTTTTTTCAAATGGGCAGCTTTTGAGTCCATAACTTGAGACTTGTCCATTGAGTAGCATATCTGATTTCTACCCAAAGCTACAGTCTGCAAATATTCTGGTTGTAGATACTGCTTCTTAGAAGCAAGGGTGGTGAGATTCCATCTCACATACTTTGAACATGTTATCAATAAGGACCAGTTCCTGGAGAAGGACATCATACTTAGTAAAGTAGAGGATCATCAAAAAAGAGGAAGACCCTCAACAAGATGGCTTTACACAGTGGCTGCAACAATGGGCTCAAAAATAGAAACAATTGTGAGGATGGTGCAGGACTGGACAATGTTTTGTTCTGTTGTGCATGGGGTCGCTATGAATCAGAATCGACTCGATGGCACCTAACAACAACAGATACTTATAATATCATCTGAGCAGTCACTTCATAAGAACTGAGTGGGGTGTCTTGTATCTCCACCATTCATCAAATTTTTAACACTTGGTTCTGCTCAGAGTCCTACAGAAATTTAGATTTCTTTCTAGTGATTTGTGAATAAGATCCAATAGTATTTCTAGATGAGGAATATGATTTTTGCCAAAACCTAAATAGCCAGTCCTGCTTGTATCTGAGATTCTTGCTTGTTGGCAGGTTTGCTGACAGATAATTTCTTACATTTTGAGGACTGTTCCTGGCTGTTCCAGCTTACATCTTTCCCAGATTGGACTGCGCCTTGAATTTTAGCTGCAGTTGTCAGCCAGCCTCTATTGTTTTCAGATTGACCATAGCCCTTGGGCCTTCCTGAAAGTCCTCTAAGCAGGCAATTCTCGTGATGTCAAGAGTGTAGTGTAATAATTTCTCTTAATGGTTATCAGGTCTAATCCCACCTCACTAGATTGTGACAATATGCAAGCAAATTCAAATATTTCTGTGGCAAAACTGTAAGTGCATATTTGACTTCATTCAATGAGAACACAAACTGTGTTTCGTTAGACTCTGAAACTGAGATCAAAAAGAAAACGTTGTTGTTGTTGTTAGGTGCCATTGAGTCTGTTCCTACTCATAGCGACCCTATGTACAACAAAACCAAATATTACCTGGTCCTTTACCATCCTCACAATCATTGCTGTGGTTGAGTCCATTGTTGCAGCCACTGTGTCAATCCATCCTGTTCAGGGTCTTCGTCTTTTTCAATGACACTCTGCCAAGCATGATGTCCTTTTCCAGGGACTGGTCCCTCCTGATAACATGTCCAAAGTAAGTGAGACAAAGTCTCACCATCCTTGCTTCTAAGGAGTATTCTGGCTGTAATTTTTCCAAGACAGATTTGTTCTTTCTTCTGGCAGTCCATGGTATATTCAATATTCTTTGCCAACACCATAATTCAAAGGCATCTATTATTCTTCGGTCTTCCTTACTCATTGTCCAGCTTTCGCATGCATATTAGGTGATTGAAAAATACCATGACTTGGGTCAGGTGCACTTTAGTCTTCAAAGTGACTTCTTTGCTTTTTAATACTTTAAAGAGGTTTAAAAAGCAGCAGATTTGTTCAATGCAATATGTCATTTGATTTCTTGACTGCTGCTTCAATGAGTATTGATTGTGGATCCAAGTAAAATGAAATCCTTGACAACTTCAGTATTCTCCATTTATCACGATGTTGCTTATTGGTCCAGTTGTGAGGATTTTTGTTTTCTTTATGTTGAGGCATAATCTGAACTGAAGGCTGTAGTCTTTGATCTTCATCAGTAAGTGCTTCAAGTCCTCTTCGCTTTCAGCAACAGTGACACTTCAATCCCCCTTGGCCTTTCTCCATAGGTTTTTCCATACTAAGTATACCAGAAGCTATCAGAGGAACCACTTTTTTTAACTTTCCAGAGTCTACTATTAACCCCAGGAACCATCTGCCTTCTGTACTGTGCCAGACAGGATTGTTAAGCGAGGGAGCAGTAGGAATCAGAACTCCCACCTCAATTCCTTTCTTTATCAGAGCAGTTATCTCGTGATGACTTCTTGGAATTCTTCATTGCTTAATGTTTACTACAAAAGAGGGCTTAGATAATTCCAAAGGTTCACATGTACCACAGCCAATTAAAATTGGACAAAAACAGACTTAGCCAAAATACCCTGTGAAAGGATGAGGGCTGCACACCTCGCTCACACACAGTGTCACTCCAGTTACACACTCAGGTAAGGCAATACCACAGAACAATCTCTGCAGTCACACTTTCCAGGGTGCCTTAGTTCCCTATACCTGAGGTATCTTCATGCCCTCCTAGTTTCACCTTCAGATCCTTTGGTGCTCTATTCCTACCTCCCAAGTTTACCAGGGGATTTGCCACTCCTGTCTTCTATCTCTCCTGTAAAGAGAAAGAATAGAGTGCAGGCCTTCTGCTTAACCATTTCCTTCAAAACGTACAAACAATCATAGTTGCTTCTCTCTCTCAGTTTGCTTCTCCATAAAATGAGAAAAAACACACAGTATCCATCAATTATGAGGTTAATAAGGGGCAACGATGTCTCAGTGGTGGAATTCTTGCCTCCCCTGCAGGAGATCTGGGTTTGATTCTGGGCCAACGTACTTCATGGGCAGCCACCACCCTTCTGTCAGTGGAGCCAGCATGTTGCTATGATGCTGAACAGGTTTCAGTGGAGCCTCCAGACTAAGATGGACTAGGAAGAAAGGCCTGGTGGTCTACTTCTGAAATCAGTCATTGAAAACCCCATGGATCACAACAGTCCAATCTGCAACCGATCATGGGGATGGTGCAAGACAATGCAGCATTTCATTCCATTGTGCATGGGGTTGACTTAGCATCAGCTAGCAACAACAACATGAGATTAATATGCTGAGTTGGGTCAGATTCCCTAGTAATGGAGCCTAAGAAAGGGGTATGTATGTACAAGATTTTTGAGGAGATGTTCTTCAGGAAAACTCTCTAAGGCAGGGAGTGAAACAGAAGAGGGAAGGCGAAAGAAGTAAACAAGGATGTGGTCTCCGGTACAGAATAGCCTTTGCCTGATGCTTAAGGGTAAGGGTGCACGGGAGCCTACATTGCACCAGAATGTCGTCCCCCTGAGGTAAGGGGTGGCCTCTCATAACCCAATCAGTAGTCATTCGGTCATTGGCTGCAGGCTGTGGCGGAGGAAGTGGAGGAGGTAATCTCCCCAGAAGTGGCTGCCAACATCTGAGGGCACTTCTCCAAGGAAGTGGGCAGCAGGCAGCTGTGAGCCCTTAGCTGTCAACACTCACAGCATTGTAGGGGTGGGCTTAACTTCAGAAACAGAGGTTTGGAAGGGAACCAACACATTCTAGTACACATGCCTATATTTTATCTATTTCTCATACACAAATTGGTTTGAGAACTCCAGCAAAAAATGTATTGCAGAGAAGTCTGAAATAGTTTAGAAATTCTGTTAATAAAATGGCAGTGGTATAAAAAAGGAAAGCTGATGATGTGCTTTGTAAAACAAAATGACTATACTCTTGGTCCCTCAGACAGATGGGTACATGCATCTTTAATAAAGGCAGACATACTGGCAAGCACTGGAGCTCACCAGTTACAGCAGTGTTTTAAAAATTCTGGTGGCAGAAAAACTGTCACAAGACATTTATGTAATTTAAACTTTTTAACCATCTGTTTCGTTTGAATAATCATTATCCATACCCGATCAGAGATGCTCTTGGATATAAAATCTGGGAGCAACTCCTCTATATTCTGTATAAAGATGAGAATATTGATCTATAATATATGTATTTGTCATATGCCATGTTACGCACATCACTGCACCTATGATGGTCTTGTACTAATTTGTCTCTGTAGCTCTCCCCCTCTCCTGGACTCTAATCTCCTTGAAGATAGAGACCATGTCTTATGCATCTTTCTGTGCCAATGCCCAGCAGAGTGCCAGCATATTTCTGTTGCATAAGTGAAGAGATGGAGTGCTGAGTAACTGCACTAAGGACCCACACTTCCGTCAGAAAGAATCGTCATTACTGCATGAAAAGAGTCCTCGAGGACTGTCAGGTTTCTCAGGGTATGGTCACTTCTCTGGAGTCCTTGGGTGGTGCAAACGTGCCCGGCTGCTAACCAAAAGGTTAGGAGTTCTAGTCCACCCAGAGGTGCCTCAAAATAAATCTACTTCCAGAAAAGTCAGCCACAGAAAACCCTATAGAGCACAGTTCTGCTCTGACACACATCGTCAACTCCACAGCAACTGCTTTTTACTGGATGACTTCTCTTCCACTAGCTGTTCAGCATAATTCCTGGAGGAGCGCTGTTGTGCTTGGCTCACTCCATCTTCACTCCTTCAGGGTCATTAGGGCAAAGCTGAATCCTAACTACGGCTTGTTTCTCAAGTACAAACAGAAAAGGATAATGCCAAGAAATAAATAAATTCTCTGAAAAAACAAACAATATACTTAATTTCTTCTTTGACTGAAAGAATGGAAAGTGAATGTAAACTCGTTTTTTCTACTAAAATCTATTATCCTCTATTCCCATCCATTTGAGTCAGGCCTTTCCATCTCAGTAGTTTTCCCATGTAAATATGATGGAATACGTTGAAAGGTTATTGACATGTAGTATAGTTGAGTAAAAGTTAAAAAAAAAATCAGGGATTCAAATCTTTCAGTTTCAGGAATTAGGTAGCAATATATTTTTAACAATAAACTATATTTTTGCTCGAATGAGGCAGGAACTTTATTAAAATGCCAAACTTAGTGTTCAATTTTTGCAGAATTTGCCCCAATCCTTTGCAAACCTGTTGAATGTTCCGTTCCTTTTGTCTTTCACACTTCACAGTGCAACTTCCCCACTTCTGAGTCCTGTGCTTTTATTAGCTAGTTCATTATTTAATTGCTATTCTTAAACTGACCTTGTTGGTTCAGTTTATTTTACACATCAATCATGTACTCTACTGAATTAGTTGAAAAGCAAAATTTTCTGCATTTTTGGCCCCTCTATAGTTAACTTTTAAGGAGCCCTGGTGGCACAATGATTAAAAGCTTGGCTGCTAACCAAAAGGTCAGCAGTTGGAATCCACCAGTAGCTCCTTGGAAACGCTATGAGGAAGTTCTACTCTGTCCTATAGGGTTGCTAACTGCTTTCTAACTGAAAGGTCAGCTGTTTGAACTCACCAGTAGCTACACAGGAGAAAGATGTGGCAGCCTGCTTCCACAGCCTTGGAAACCGTATGGGACAGTTCTACCCTGTCCTGTAGGGTTGCTATGAGTCAGAACGGACTTGACAGCGCACAACAACATAGTTGACTTCTAGTCCTATTTCCTTTCATGAATGCTGAGGTTAAGATCCTAGCAATGAAACGTAGCAATGACTGAATAGTCATCAACACATCTGATATTGCAACAAGTGGTTCACAGAATGAAGGCTCATACCACGGGTTACGCACACATCAAGGGAGCTGGACAGACAATTCTCTGGAGGAAACATTCACTGTTTTCTCCATTCCAATAGCTTAATTTGAGTGGATTGCGTTGATTTAGGGGTTTAGGGGCTTGGAGACTGCTTAATGATATAATACAAAGATAATAAATGATCTAGGAAAATAAATATGTTTTTGTTTTAAAAGATATTCTATTGAAGAGTCCCCCTAAACAAGATGAAGGATGGCTGTGAACAGGCTCTACTCAAGGCCCTCTTTCTTCACAAATTTAATCATTCTCTCCTAACCTGGACTTCCCTCTCCAAACTCCACTTGAAAAATAACAACTCCTACAGCAAGTCATAAAAAAAGAAAGAAAACTATTGTGTGAGAGTGACTTTATCAACTGATACTCTGCCTCAAACGCATTCCATCGAGGTGATGCCAGTATAAGGAATTATCAAAGTATGTTTGCAGGTAGAGCATATTTTCAGAAAGATATTTTTCCCTATGAGAGTAAATGTCCCTTAACAGCTGTCCCTATTATAGTAAGTAGTAAAATTACTCTGATTTTTCAGGTTTATGCATATATACATGATTCACAGTATAAACCTTGTCCAATGTGGATGAACAGGCAAATAAAAAATAGTGAGGCCTTGTGAGTGTGATTAATCAGGTATTATTAATGTCTGGGAAAATAGGGGTGACTAATTGTTTCTATAGTGTAACATTTAGCAAGAAGGGTCCAGGAAGATTTGTTACATGAAGTCTACTCCTGGTAGAGAGCTTACTGCTTCATCAGGCTTAAATCCTGCACAGGGCTGGAGTTCAAGGACTGAGCAGCATATGTTCTGCTTAGGGGACAAGTTCTTAAGATACTGGTCACAATTAGTTCATAGAGTTAATAAACATGGCTTTTCATAGTACTGGTCTTCATTAAAGTCTATGAAATAGCTAATATTTTTATCAAATCTGATTCTTGCTTTTAATTTGTTTTTTTTTTTGTTTTTTTCCTTAAAAACCTTCTGTTTATGGTGTTCTTTTTTAATTGTGAGTGTTAAATTTGGATGAGATAGTGTAATGAATTTGGGGGAATTCTCATGTTACTAGCGATCTGTCTGTGTGTGTGTGTGATTGTATTGTTTAATTATTCTGTTATGACTACTGAAGTGTTGCCAGAAGCTTTGTGGTTAAAGTATAGCTATCTGGGAAATTGTGTGTTTAAAGATTCATTATATGCATAATTTAATATTTATGAGAAGTCAAAAATTATACTATGATTTACAGGATTTAGAAAGTTGGATAATTTTTGATGGTGAAGAAATGGGCTTCGTTTGAGTTGCTTATTCTGGTTGGTCTTTATTGTGTGGATATGATTATTAATTATTTTCAGGGGTTTTTTGTGGGTTTTTTTTTATGTATTTTTGGTCAGTGAGTTTGTGATTCTTGAACTTACTTGTCGGTATTAAAGAAATAGTAAGAATCCAAGAGACAAGGAATTAAGAAAACAGGAGTTATAAGATTTACTGTCTTTTTGGTGTCATTTGTGATTATGGAGCCTGGACTAAAGTTAATAAATTTTTCCTGATCAAGTTTTGACCTGATTTGAGATGTACTATGCATGAAAATTGGTGAACAATCATTGGAAAATATCCATGTAGCAAACAGAACCCATGGAAGTGTGAAGAAGATTTATAAGTAAGTTTTAGCTCATCAAGTTTTGCTCTAAGGTTAGAATGAAATCAGATGCTCGCAGTGAGGAACGTTATTTTAAGTAATCTGGCATGGTTGTGGGCTGGCTCAGCCAACATTAGAATAACATTGTAAGCAAGAATTCTGCAAAAAATGTTTCTGGCATTGATTGTTTAAATGTATAGAAAGTTATGCTTGTAAATTAAAATTAGTGTTGGAAATTGGGGCTGATCCAAGAAAATAAAGAAAATATTTTGAATGCTGTAAACAGATGTGACAATTAAAGTGAGTATTAAGATTTAGGCACTAATGTGTTTGTGATTTCCTGATTATATTTTGGGAATAAAAGTGTGTTGTTCTTAGGTGCAGTCGAGTCAGTTCTGACTCATAGACAGCCTATGTACAACAGAACAAAACACTGCCCTGTCCTGTGCCATTATTGCTATATTTGAGCCTAGTGTTGCAGCCACTGTGTCAATCCATCTTGTTGAGGCTCTTTCTCTTTTTAATTGACCCTCTACTACCAAGCATGATGTCCTTCTCCAGGGACTGGTAGATCCTGATAATGTGTCCAAAATATGTGAGATGAAGTCTTGCCATCCTCCCTTCTAATGAGCACTCCGGCCGTACTTCTTCCAAGACAGATTTGTTCTTTCTTCTGGCAGTCTATGGTACATTCAATATTCTTTACCAGCACCGTAATTCAAAGGCGTCAGTTCTTCTGTCTTCTTTATTCATTGTCCAGCTTTCACATGCATATGAGGAGATTGAAAGTACCATGGCTCCAGTCAGGTGAACCTTAGTCCTTAAAGTGACATGTTTGCTTTTGAACACTTTAAAGAGGTCTTTCTTAGCAGATTGGTCCAATACGTCATTTAATTTCTTGACTGCTGCTCCCAGAGGCATTGATTGTGGATCCAACTAAAATGAAATCCTTGACAACTTCAATATTTTCTCATTTATCATGATATTTCTCATTGGTCCAGTTGTGAGGATTTTGTTTTCTTTATGTTGAGGTGTAATCCATACTGAAGGCTGTGGTCTTTGTTCTTCATCAGTAAGCCCTTCAGGTCCTCCTCGCTTTCAACAAACAAGGTTGTGTCACCTGCATATGGCAGATTTTTAAAGAGTCTTCCTCCAATCCTGATGCTGCATTCTTCTTCATATAGTCCAGCTTCTTGGATTACGTGCTAAGCATACAGATTGAATAAGTATGGTGAAAGAACACAACCCTGATGCACACCTTTCCTGATTTTAAACCACTCAGTATCCCCTTGTTCTGTTCAAATGACTGCCTCTTGGTCTATGTACAGGTTCCTCAAGAGCACAATTAAGTGTTCTGGAATTCTCATTCTTTACAATGTTATCCATAATTTGTTATGATCCACACAGTCAAATGCCTTTTTATAGTCAATAAAACATGGGAAACATATTTCTAGTATTCTCTGCTTTCAGCCAAGATCCATCTGACATCAGCAATGATATCCCTCCTTCCGCATCTTCTTCTGAATCCGGCTTGAATTTCTGGAGGTTCCTTGTCAAAGTACTGTTGCAACCACTTTTGAATGATGTTCAGCAAAATTTTACTTGTGTGTGATATTAATGATATTGTTTGATATTTTCCACATTCTGTTGGATCATCTTTCTTTGGAATGGTTACAGATATGGATCTCTTCCAGTTGTCTGATCGGGTAGTTGTCTTCCAAATTTCTTGGCATAGATGAGATGAGTGGGCACTTCCAGTGTTGCAACCATCTGTTGAAACATCTCAATCGGCATTTCTTCAATTCCTAAACCCTTGTTTTTTGCCAATGCCTTCAGTTCACCTTGGACTTTTTCCTTTAATACCATTGGTTCTTGATCATATGCTACTTCCTGAAATGGTTGAACATCTACCAATTCTTTTTGGTACAGTGACTCTTTGTATTCCATCTTCTTTTGATGCTTCCTTCATCATTCAATATTTTCCCATAGAATCCTTCAATATTGCAACTCGAGGCTTGAATTTTTTCTTCAGTTCTTTCAGCTTGAGAAAAGGCAAACATTTTCTTCTCTTTCAGTTTTCTATCTCCAGATGTTTTCACATTTCATTAGAATACTTTGTCTTCTGGAGCTTCCCTTTAAAATCTTCTGTTCAGCTCTTTTACTTCATCATTTCTTCCATAAGCTTTAGCTACTCTATGTTCAAGAGCAAATTTCAGAGTCTCTTCTGACATCCATTTTCGTCTTTTCTTTCCTTCCTGTCTTTTTAATAATTTCTTGCTTTCTTCATGTATGATGTCCTTGATGTCATTCCACAACTCGCCTGGTCTTCAGTCATTAGTGTTCAGTGCATCACATCTATTCTTGATATGGTCTTAATATCAGGTGGGATATACTCAAGATTGTACTTTGGCTCTCGTGGACTTGTTTTTATTTTCTTCAGCATCAACTCGAACTTCCATATGAGCAACTGATGATCTGTTTCACGGTCGGCCCTGCCTTTGTTCTGATTGATGATATCAAGTTTCCACATTGCTTTTTCCACAGATGTAGTTGATTTGATTCCTGTGTATTCTGTCTGGCGAGGTCCACATGTATACTTGCCATTTATGTTGTTGCAAAAAGGTATTTCCATTGACTATATCCTTGGTCTTGCAAAATTCCATCATGGAATCTCTGGCATTGTTTCTCTCACCAAGGCCATATTTTCTTAGTGCTGATCCTTCTTCTTTGTTTCCAATTTTTGCATTCCAATCACCAGTAATTATCAATGCATCCTGACTGCATATTTGATCTATTTCAGACCGCAAACATTGGAAAAATCTTCAATAAAAGGGTAAAAGTGAGAAATTAATTTGAGCTGTAAACTTCACCTAAAGCATAATAAATTTTTTAAAGGGTAAAAGTACTAAATTTCTAGTAATTAATGATAATGCAATAAATGTCATTTTGTGACATGCTTTTAAGATATTTTTGGTTTTAGTCACCTGGGATTGGAGGGATTTTGATGCATCTTTGAGAGACTGTATCCTTTAATGTGAATCATCATCACCTCATGAAATCAAAGTTATGGGTGAGACCCTTTCGGGAGCAAGGGAGAATGAAGAAAAAAAGATACACGGGAACAATCAGTCCAAAGGACTAATAAACCACAACTACCACGGCTTCCACCGGGCTGAATTCAGTACAACTAGATGGTGACCAGCTACCTCCACTGACTGCTCTGACAAGGATCACAACAGAGGGTCCTGGACAGATCTGGAGAAAATATAGAACAAAATTCTAACTCACAAAAAAAAAAACAAAAAAAAAAAAAACAGA